>NW_025423755.1:0-198428 GCF_020740605.2 Lemur catta | reverse complement strand
GCTGATGCTAACCCTAACCCTAATAATATCCTACGGCTGATGCTAACACTAACCCTAACCCTAACACTATCCTAGGACTGATGCTAACCCTAACCCTAACCCTAACACTATCCTAGGGCTGATGCTAACCCTAACCCTAACACTATCCTAGGCCTGATGATAACCCTAACCCTAACCCTAATACTATCCTAGGGCTGATGCTAACCCTAAGCCGAACCCTAAAACTATCCTAGGGCTGATGCTAACCCTAACACTAACACTATGCTAGGGCTGATGCTAACCCTAACCCTACCCCTACCACTATCCTAGGGCTGATGCTAACCCTAACCCTAACACTATCCTAGGGCTGATGCTAACCCTAACCCTAACCCTAACACTATCCCAGGGCTGATGCTAACCCTAACGCTAACCCTAAAACTATCCTTGAACTGATCCAACCCTAACCCTAACCCTAACACTATCCTAGGCCTGATGATAACCCTATCCCTAACCCCAACACTATCCTAGGGTTTATGTTAACCCTACCCCTAACACTATCCTAGGGCTGATGCTAACCCTAACCCTAACCCTAACACTCTCCTAGGGCTGATGCTAACCCTAACCCTAACACTATCCTAGGGCTGATGCTAACCCTAACCCTAACCCTAACACTGTCCTAGGGCTGATGCTAACCCTAACCCTAACACTATCCTAGGGCTGATGCTAACCCTAACCCTAACTCTAACACTATCCTAGGGCTGATGCTAACCCTAACCCTAACACTATCCTAGGGTTGATGCTAACCCTAACCCTAACCCTAACACTATCCCAGGGCTGATGCTAACCCTAACCCTAACACTATCCTAGCGCTGATGCTAACCCTAACCCTAACCCTAACACTATCCTAGGGCTGATGCTAACCCTAACCCTAACCCTAACACTATCCTATAGCTGATGCTAACCCTAACCCTAACCCTAACCCTAACCCTAATACTATCCTAGGGCTGATGGTAACCCTAACCCTAACCCTAACACTATCCTAGGGCTGATGCTAACCCTAACACTAACACTATGCTAGGGCTGATGCTAACCCTAACCCTACCCCTAACACTATCCTAGGGCTGATGCTAACCCTAACCCTAACGCTAACACTATCCTAGGGCTGAGGCTAACCCTAACCCTAACACTATCCTACGGCTGATGGTAACCCTAACCCTAACCCTAACACTATCCTAAGGCTGATGGTAACCCTAACACTATCACTATACTAAGCCTGGTGCTAACCCTAACTCTAACCCTAACAGTATCCTAGGGCTGATGCTAACCCTAACCCTAATAATATCCTACGGCTGATGCTAACACTAACCCTAACCCTAACACTATCCTAGGACTGATGCTAACCCTAACCCTAACCCTAACACTATCCTAGGGCTGATGCTAACCCTAACCCTAACACTATCCTAGGCCTGATGATAACCCTAACCCTAACCCTAATACTATCCTAGGGCTGATGCTAACCCTAAGCCGAACCCAAAAACTATCCTAGGGCTGATGCTAACCCTAACACTAACACTATGCTAGGGCTGATGCTAACCCTAACCCTATCCCTACCACTATCCTAGGGCTGATGCTAACCCTAACCCTAACACTATCCTAGGCCTGATGCTAACCCTAACCCAAACCCTAACACTATCCTAGCGCTGATGCTAACCCTAACCCTAACACTATCCTAGGCCTGATGCTAACCCTAACACTAACCCTAACACTATCCTAGGGCTGATGCTAACCGTAAACCTAACACTATCCTAGGGCTGATGCTAACCCTAACCCTAACACTGTCCTAGGGCTGATGCTAACCCTAACCCTAACCCTAACACTATCCTAGGGCTGATGCTAACGCTAACGCTAACCCTAAAACTATCCTTGAACTGATGCTAACCCTAACCCTAAACCTACCACTATCCTAGGCCTGATGATAACCCTAACCCTAACCCTAACACTATCCTAGGGTTTAGGTTAACCCTAACCCTAACACTATCCTAGGGCTGATGCTAACCCTAACCCTACGACTATCCTGGGCCTGATGCTAACCCTAACCCTAACACTAACACTATCCTAGGGCTGATGCTAACCCTAACCCTAACACTATCCTAGGGCTGATGCTAACCCTAACGCTAATCCTAACACTATCTTGAACTAATGCTAACCCTAACCCTAACCCTAACACTATCCTAGGCCTGATGATAACCCTAACCCTAACCCTAACACTATCCTAGGGCTGATGCTAACCCTAACCCTAACTCTAACACTATCTTAGGGCTGAGGCTAACCCTAACGCTAACACTATCCTACGGCTGATGCTAACCCTAACCTTAACCCTAACACTATCCTAGGGCTGATGCTAACCCTAACCCTAACACTATCCTAGGCCTGATGCTAACCCTAACCCTAAACTTAACACTATCCTAGGGCTGATGCTAA
Source organism: Lemur catta (assembly GCF_020740605.2). NCBI lineage: Eukaryota > Metazoa > Chordata > Mammalia > Primates > Lemuridae > Lemur > Lemur catta. Next base: position 195,968 of record NW_025423755.1, on the reverse strand, counting down.
CCCTAACCGTAACACTATCCTAGGGCTGATGCTAACCCTAACCCTAACACTATCCTAGGGCTGATGCTAACCCTAACCCTAACACTATCCTAGGCCTGATGATAACCCTAACCCTAACCCTAACACGATCCTAGGGCTGATGCTAACCCTAACACTAACACTATCCTAGGGCTGATGCTAACCCTAACCCTAACCCTAACACTATCCTAGGGCTGATGCTAACCCTAACACTAACCCTAATACTATCCTAGGGCTGATGCTAACCCTAACCCTAACCCTAACACTATCCTAGGGCTGATGCTAACCCTAACACTAACACTATGCTAGGGCAGATGCTAACCCTAACCCTACCCCTAACACTATCCTAGGGCTGATGCTAACCCTAACCCTAACGCTAACACTATCCTAGGGCTGAGGCTAACCCTAACCCTAACACTATCCTAAGCCTCGTGCTAACCCTAACTCTAACCCTAACACTATCCTAGGGCTGATGCTAACCCTAACCCTAATAATATCCTAGGGCTGATGCTAACACTAACCCTAACCCTAACACTATCCTAGGCCTGATGCTAACCCTAACCCTAACCCTAACACTATCCTAGGGCTGATGCTAACCCTAACCCTAACACTATCCTAGGCCTGATGATAACCCTAACCCTAACCCTAATACTATCCTAGGGCTGATGCTAACCCTAACCCTAACACTATCCTAGGGCTGATGCTAACCCTAACACTAACACTATGCTAGGGCTGATGCTAACCCTAACCCTAGAACTAACACTATCCTAGGGCTGATGCTAACCCTAACCCTAACGCTAACACTATCCTAGGGCTGAGGCTAACCCTAACCCTAACACTATCCTACGGCTGATGCTAACCCTAACCCTAACCCTAACACTATCCTAAGGCTGATGGTAACCCTAACACTAACACTATCCTAAGCCTGGTGGTAACCCTAACTCTAACCCCAACACTATCCTAGGGCTGATCCTAACCCTAACCCTAATAATGTCCTAGGGCTGATGCTAACACTAACCCTAACCCTAACACTATCCTAGGGCTGATGCTAACTCTAACCCTAACCCTAACACTATCCTAGGGCTGATGCTAACCCTAACCCTAACACTATCCTAGGTCTGATGCTAACCCTAACCCTAACCCTAACACTATCCTAGGGCTGATGCTAACCCTAACCCTAACACTATCCTAGGCCTGATGCTAACCCTAACCCTAACCCTAACACTATCCTAGGCCTGATGATAACCCTAACCCTAACCCCAACACTATCCTAGGGTTTATGTTAACACTAACCCTAACACTATCCTAGGGCTGATGCTAACCCTAACCCTAACACTATCCTAGGGCTGATGCTAACCCTAACCCTAACCCTAACACTATCCTAGGGCTGATGCTAACCCTAACCCTAACACTATCCTAGGGCTGATGCTAACCCTAACCCTAACCCTAACACTCTCCTAGGGCTGAAGCTAACCCTAACCCTAACACTATCCTAGGGCTGATGCTAACCCTAACCCTAACCCTAACACTGTCCTAGGGCTGATGATAACCCTAACCCTAACACTATCCTAGGGCTGATGCTAACCCTAACCCTAACTCTAACACTATCCTAGGGCTGATGCTAACCCTAACCCTAACACTATCCTAGGGCTGATGCTAACCCTAACCCTAACCCTAACACTATCCCAGGGCTGATGCTAACCCTAACCCTAACACTATCCTAGGGCTGATGCTAACCCTAACCCTAACCCTAACACTATCCTAGGGCTGATGCTAACCCTAACCCTAACCCTAACACTATCCTATAGCTGATGCTAACCCTAACCCTAACCCTAACCCTAACCCTAATACTATCCTAGGGCTGATGCTAACCCTAACCCTAACCCTAACACTATCCTAGGGCTGATGCTAACCCTAACACTAACACTATGCTAGGGCTGATGCTAACCCTAACCCTACCCCTAACACTATCCTAGGGCTGATGCTAACCCTAACCCTAACGCTAACACTATCCTAGGGCTGAGGCTAACCCTAACCCTAACACTATCCTAAGGCTGATGGTAACCCTAACACTAACACTATCCTAAGCCTGGTGCTAACCCTAACTCTAACCCTAACACTATCCTAGGGCTGATGCTAACCCTAAACCTAATAATATCCTACGGCTGATGCTAACACTAACCCTAACCCTAACACTATCCTAGGCCTGATGCTAACCCTAACCCTAACCCTAACACTATCCTAGTGCTGATGCGAACCCTAAACCTAACACTATCCTAGGCCTGATGATAACCCTAACCCTAACCCTAATACTATCCTAGGGCTGATGCTAACCCTAACCCTAACCCTAACACTATCCTAGGGCTGATGCTAACCCTAACACTAACACTATGCTAGGGCTGATGCTAACCCTAACCCTACCCCTACCACTATCCTAGGGCTGATGCTAACCCTAACCCTAACGCTAATAATATCCTAGGGCTGAGGCTAACCCTAACCCTAACACTATCCTACGGCTGATGCTAACCCTAACCCTAACCCTAACACTATCCTAAGGCTGATGGTAACCCTAACACTAACACTATCCTAAGCCTGGTGTTAACCCTAACTCTAACCCTAACACTACCCTAGGGCTGATGCTAACCCTAACCCTAATAATATCCTCGGGCTGATGCTAACACTAACCCTAACAGTAACACTATCCTAGGGCAGATGCTAACCCTAACCCTACCCCTAACACTATCCTAGGGCTGATGCTAACCCTAACCCTAACCCTAATACTATCCTAGGGCTGATGCTAACCCTAACCCTAACACTATCCTAGGGCTGATGCTAACCCTAACACTAACACTATGCTAGGGCTGATGCTAACCCTAACCCTAGAACTAACACTATCCTAGGGCTGATGCTAACCCTAACCCTAACGCTAACACTATCCTAGGGCTGAGGCTAACCCTAACCCTAACACTATCCTACGGCTGATGCTAACCCTAACCCTAACCCTAACACTATCCTAAGGCTGATGGTAACCCTAACACTAACACTATCCTAAGCCTGGTGCTAACCCTAACTCTAACCCTAACACTATCCTAGGGATGATCCTAACCCTAACCCTAATAATGTCCTAGGGCTGATGCTAACACTAACCCTAACCCTAACACTATCCTAGGGCTGATGCTAACTCTAACCCTAACCCTAACACTATCCTAGGGCTGATTCTAACCCTAACCCTAACACTATCCTAGGTCTGATGCTAACCCTAACCCTAACCCTAACACTATCCTAGGGCTGATGCTAACCCTAACCCTAACACTATCCTAGGCCTGATGCTAACCCTAACCCTAACCCTAACACTATCCTAGGGCTAATGCTAACCCTAACCCTAACACTATCCTAGGCCTGATGCTAACCCTAACCCTAACCCTACCACTATCCTAGGGCTGATGCTAACACTAACCCTAACACTATCCTAGGGCTGATGCTAACCCTAACCCTAACCCTAACACTATCACAGGGCTGATACTAACCCTAACGCTAACCCTAAAAGTATCCTTGAACTGATGCTAACCCTAACCCTAACCCTAACACTATCCTAGGCCTGATGATAACACTAACCCTAACCCCAACACTATCCTAGGGTTTATGTTAACCCTAACCCTAACACTATCCTAGGGCTGATGCTAACCCTAACCCTAACACTATCCTAGGGCTGATGATAACCCTAACCCTAACCCTAACACTATCCTAGGGCTGATGCTAACCCTAACCCTAACACTATCCTAGGGCTGATGCTAACCCTAACCCTAACCCTAACACTCTCCTAGGGCTGAAGCTAACCCTAACCTTAACACTATCCTAGGGCTGATGCTAACCCTAACCCTAACCCTAACACTGTCCTAGGGCTGATGATAACCCTAACCCTAACACTATCCTAGGGCTGATGCTAACCCTAACCCTAACTCTAACACTATCCTAGGGCTGATGCTAACCCTAACCCTAACACTATCCTAGGGCTGATGCTAACCCTAACCCTAACCCTAACACTATCCCAGGGCTGATGCTAACCCTAACCCTAACACTATCCTAGGGCTGATGCTAACCCTAACCCTAACCCTAACACTATCCTAGGGCTGATGCTAACCCTAACCCTAACCCTAACACTATCCTATAGCTGATGCTAACCCTAACCCTAACCCTAACCCTAACCCTAATACTATCCTAGGGCTGATGCTAACCCTAACCCTAACCCTAACACTATCCTAGGGCTGATGCTAACCCTAACACTAACACTATGCTAGGGCTGATGCTAACCCTAACCCTACCCCTAACACTATCCTAGGGCTGATGCTAACCCTAACCCTAACGCTAACACTATCCTAGGGCTGAGGCTAACCCTAACCCTAACACTATCCTAAGGCTGATGGTAACCCTAACACTAACACTATCCTAAGCCTGGTGCTAACCCTAACTCTAACCCTAACACTATCCTAGGGCTGATGCTAACCCTAAACCTAATAATATCCTACGGCTGATGCTAACACTAACCCTAACCCTAACACTATCCTAGGCCTGATGCTAACCCTAACCCTAACCCTAACACTATCCTAGTGCTGATGCGAACCCTAAACCTAACACTATCCTAGGCCTGATGATAACCCTAACCCTAACCCTAATACTATCCTAGGGCTGATGGTAACCCTAACCCTAACCCTAACACTATCCTAGGGCTGATGCTAACCCTAACACTAACACTATGCTAGGGCTGATGCTAACCCTAACCCTACCCCTACCACTATCCTAGGGCTGATGCTAACCCTAACCCTAACGCTAATAATATCCTAGGGCTGAGGCTAACCCTAACCCTAACACTATCCTACGGCTGATGCTAACCCTAACCCTAACCCTAACACTATCCTAAGGCTGATGGTAACCCTAACACTAACACTATCCTAAGCCTGGTGTTAACCCTAACTCTAACCCTAACACTACCCTAGGGCTGATGCTAACCCTAACCCTAATAATATCCTCGGGCTGATGCTAACACTAACCCTAACAGTAACACTATCCTAGGGCTGATGCTAACCCTAACCCTAACACTATCCTAGGGCTGATGCTAACGCTAACCCTAACCCTAACACTATCCTAGGGCTGATGCTAACCCTAACGCTAACCCTAACACTATCCTTGAACTAATGCTAACCCTAACCCTAACCCTAACACTATCCTAGGCCTGATGATAACCCTAACCCTAACCCTAACACTATCCTAGGGGTTATGTAAACCCTAACCCTAACACTATCCTAGGGCTGATGCTAACCCTAACCCTAACCCTAACACTATCCTAGGGCTGATGCTAACCCTAACGCTAACCCTAACACTATCTTGAACTAATGCTAACCCTAACCCTAACCCTAACACTATCCTAGGCCTGATGATAACCCTAACCCTAACCCTAACACTATCCTAGGGCTGATGCTAACCCTAACTCTAACTCTAACACTATCTTAGGGCTGAGGCTAACCCTAACGCTAACACTATCCTACGGCTGATGCTAACCCTAACCTTAACCCTAACACTATCCTAGGGCTGATGCTGAACCTAACCCTAACACTATCCTAGGCCTGATGCTAACCCTAACCCTAACCTTAACACTATCCTAGGGCTGATGCTAACCCTAACCGTAACACTATCCTAGGTCTGATGCTAACCCTAACCCTAACACTATCCTAGGGCTGATGCTAACCCTAACCCTAACACTATCCTAGGCCTGAGGATAACCCTAACCCTAACGCTAACACGATCCTAGGGCTGATGCTAACCCTAACACTAACACTATCCTAGGGCTGATGCTAACCCTAACCCTAACCCTAACACTATCCTAGGGCTGATGCTAACCCTAACCCTAACCCTAATACTATCCTAGGGCTGATGCTAACCCTAACCCTAACCCTAACACTATCCTAGGGCTGATGCTAACCCTAACACTAACACTATGCTAGGGCAGATGCTAACCCTAACCCTACCCCTAACACTATCCTAGGGCTGATGCTAACCCTAACCCTAACGCTAACACTATCCTAGGGTTGAGGCTAACCCTAACCCTAACACTAACCTACGGCTGATGCTAACCCTTACCCTAACCCTAACACTATCCTAAGGCTGATGGTAACCCTAACAGTAACACTATCTTAAGCCTGGTGCTAACCCTAACTCTAACCCTAACACTATCCTAGGGCTGATGCTAACCCTAACCCTAATAATATCCCAGGGCTGATGCTAACACTAACCCTAACCCTAACACTATCCTAGGCCTGATGCTAACCCTAACCCTAACCCTAACACTATCCTAGGGCTGATGCTAACCCTAACCCTAATACTATCCTAGGCCTGATGATAACCCTAACCCTAACCCTAATACTATCCTAGGGCTGATGCTAACCCTAACCCTAACCCTAACACTATCCTAGGGCTGATGCTAACCCTAACACTAACACTATGCTTGGGCTGATGCTAACCCTAACCCTACCCCTAACACTATCCTAGGGCTGATGCTAACCCTAACCCTAACGCTAAGACTATCCTAGGGCTGAGGCTAACCCTAACCCTAACACTATCCTACGGCTGATGCTAACCCTAACCCTAACCCTAACACTATCCTAAGGCTGATGGTAACCCTAACACTAACACTATCCTAAGCCTGGTGCTAACCCTAACTCTAACCCTAACACTATCCTAGGGCTGATCCTAACCCTAACCCTAATAATATCCTAGGGCTGATGCTAACACTAACCCTAATCCTAAAACTATCCTAGGGCTGATGCTAACTCTAACCCTAACCCTAACACTATCCTAGGGTTGATGCTAACCCTAACCCTAAAACTATCCTAGGCCTGATGCTAACCCTAACCCTGACCCTAACACTATCCTAGGGCTGATGCTAACCCTAACCCTAACACTATCCTAGGCCTGATGCTAACCCTAACCCTAACCCTAACACTATCCTAGGGCTGATGCTAACCCTAACCCTAACACTATCCTAGGCCTGATGCTAACCCTAACCCTAACCCTAACACTATCCTAGGGCTGATGCTAACCCTAACCCTAACACTATCCTAGGCCTGATGCTAACCCTAACCCTAACCCTAACACTATCCTAGGGCTGATTCTAACCCTAACCCTAACACTATCCGAGGGCTGATGCTAACCCTAACCCTAACCCTAACACTATCCTAGGGCTGATGCTAACCCTAACCCTAACACTATCCTAGGCCTGATGCTAACCCTAACCCTAACCCTAACACTATGCTAGGGCTGATGCTAACCCTAACCCTAACACTGTCCTAGGGCTGATGCTAACCCTAACCCTAACCCTAACACTATCCTAGGGCTGATGCTAACCCTAACGCTAACCGTAAAACTATCCTTGAACTGATGCTAACCCTAACCCTAACCCTAACACTATCCTAGGCCTGATGATAACCCTAACCCTAACCCTAACACTATCCTAGGGTTTATGTTAACCCTAACCCTAACACTATCCTAGGGCTGATGCTAACCCTAACCCTACCACTATCCTGGGCCTGATGCTAACCCTAACCCTAACACTAACACTATCCTAGGGCTGATGCTAACCATAACCCTAACACTATCCTAGGGCTGATGCTAACCCTAACCCTAACCCTAACACTATCCTAGGGCTGATGCTAACCCTAACGCTAACCCTAACACTATCCTTCAACTAATGCTAACCCTAACCCTAACCCTAACACTATCCTAGGCCTTATGATAACCCTAACCCTAACCCTAACACTATCCTAGTGTTTATGTTAACCCTAACCCTAACACTATCCTAGGGCTCATGCTAACCATAACCCTAACCCTAACACTATCCTAGGGCAGATGCTAACCCTAACCCTAACCCTAACACTATCCTATGGCTGATGCTAACCCTACCCCTAACACTATCCTAGGGCTGATGCTAACCCTAACCCTAACGCTAACAGTATCCTAGGGCTGAGGCTAACCCTAACCCTAACACTAACCTACGGCTGATGCTAACCCTTACCCTAACCCTAACACTATCCTAAGGCTGATGGTAACCCTAACACTAACACTATCCTAAGCCTGGTGCTAACCCTAACTCTAACCCTAACACGATCCTAGGGCTGATGCTAACCCTAACCCTAATAATATCCTAGGGCTGATGCTAACACTAACCCTAACCCTAACACTATCCTAGGCCTGATGCTAACCCTAACCCTAACCCTAACAGTATCCTAGGGCTGATGCTAACCATAACCCTAACACTATCCTAGGCCTGATGATAACCCTAACCCTAACCCTAATACTATCCTAGGGCTGATGCTAACCCTAACCCTACCCCTAACACTATCCTAGGGCTGATGCTAACCCTAACCCTAACGCTAACACTATCCTAGGGCTGAGGCTAACCCTAACCCTAACACTATCCTACGGCTGATGCTAACCCTAACCCTAACCCTAACACTATCCTAGGGCTGATGCTAACCCTAACCCTAACCCTAACACTATCCTTGTTCTGATGGTAACCCTAACGCTAACCATAAAACTATCCTTGAACTGATGCTAACCCTAACCCTAACCCTAACACTATCCTAGGGGTTATGTTAACACTAACCCTAACACTATCCTAGGGCTGATGCTAACCCTAACCCTACCACTATCCTGGGCCTGATGCTAACCCTAACCCTAACACTAACACTATCCTAGGGCTGATGCTAACACTAACCCTAACACTATCCTAGGGCTGATGCTAACCCTAACCCTAACCCTAACACTATCCTAGGGCTGATGCTAACCCTAACGCTAACCCTAACACTATCTTGAACTAATGCTAACCCTAACCCTAACCCTAACACTATCCTAGGCCTGATGATAACCCTAACCCTAACCCTAACACTATCCTAGGGCTGATGCTAACCCTAACCCTAACTCTAACACTATCCTAGGGCTGATGCTAACCCTAACCGTAACACTATCCTAGGGCTGATGCTATCCCTAACCCTAACACTATCCTAGGGCTGATGCTAACCCTAACCGTAACACTATCCTAGGGCTGATGCTAACCCTAACCCTAACACTAACCTACGGCTGATGCTAACCCTTACCCTAACCCTAACACTATCCTAAGGCTGATGGTAACCCTAACACTAACACTATCTTAAGCCTGGTGCTAACCCTAACTCTAACACTAACACTATCCTAGGGCTGATGCTAAACCTAACCCTAATAATATCCCAGGGCTGATGCTAACACTAACCCTAACCCTAACACTATCCTAGGCCTGATGCTAACCCTAACCCTAACACTATCCTAGGGCTGATGCTAACCCTAACCCTAACACTATCCTAGGCCTGATGATAACCCTAACCCTAACCCTAATACTATCCTAGGGCTGATGCTAACCCTAACCCTAACCCTAACACTATCCTAGGGGTTATGTTAACACTAACCCTAACACTATCCTAGGGCTGATGCTAACCCTAACCCTACCACTATCCTGGGCCTGATGCTAACCCTAACCCTAACACTAACACTATCCTAGGGCTGATGCTAACACTAACCCTAACACTATCCTAGGGCTGATGCTAACCCTAACCCTAACCCTAACACTATCCTAGGGCTGATGCTAACCCTAACGCTAACCCTAACACTATCTTGAACTAATGCTAACCCTAACCCTAACCCTAACACTATCCTAGGCCTGATGATAACCCTAACCCTAACCCTAACACTATCCTAGGGCTGATGCTAACCCTAACCCTAACTCTAACACTATCCTAGGGCTGATGCTAACCCTAACCGTAACACTATCCTAGGGCTGATGCTATCCCTAACCCTAACACTATCCTAGGGCTGATGCTAACCCTAACCGTAACACTATCCTAGGGCTGATGCTAACCCTAACCCTAACACTAACCTACGGCTGATGCTAACCCTTACCCTAACCCTAACACTATCCTAAGGCTGATGGTAACCCTAACACTAACACTATCTTAAGCCTGGTGCTAACCCTAACTCTAACACTAACACTATCCTAGGGCTGATGCTAACCCTAACCCTAATAATATCCCAGGGCTGATGCTAACACTAACCCTAACCCTAACACTATCCTAGGCCTGATGCTAACCCTAACCCTAACACTATCCTAGGGCTGATGCTAACCCTAACCCTAACACTATCCTAGGCCTGATGATAACCCTAACCCTAACCCTAATACTATCCTAGGGCTGATGCTAACCCTAACCCTAACCCTATCACTATCCTAGGGCTGATGCTAACCCTAACACTAACACTATGCTTGGGCTGATGCTAACCCTAACCCTACCCCTAACACTATCCTAGGGCTCATGCTAACCCTAACCCTAACGCTAACACTATCCTAGGGCTGAGGCTAACCCTAACCCTAACACTATCCTACGGCTGATGCTAACCCTAACCCTAACCCTAAAACTATCCTAAGGCTGATGGTAACCCTAACACTAACACTATCCTAAGCCTGGTGCTAACCCTAACTCTAACCCTAACACTATCCTAGGGCTGATCCTAACCCTAACCCTAATACTATCCTAGGGCTGATGCTAACCCTAACCCTAACCCTAACACTATCCTAGGGCTGATGCTAACCCTAACACTAACAAGATGCTAGGGCTGAGGCTAACCCTAACCCTACCCCTAACACTATCCTAGGGCTGATGCTAACCCTAACCCTAACGCTAACAATATCCTAGGGCTGAGGCTAACCCTAACCCTAACACTATCCTACGGCTGATGCTAACCCTAACCCTAACCCTAACACTATCCTAAGGCTGATGGTAACCCTAACACTAACACTATCCTAAGCCTGGTGCTAACCCTAACTCTAACCCTAACACTATCCTAGGGCTGATCCTAACCCTAACCCTAATAATATCCTAGGGCTGATGCTAACACTAACCCTAACCCTAACACTATCCTAGGGCTGATGCTAACACTAACCCTAACCCTAACACTATCCTAGGGCTGATGCTAACTCTAACCCTAACCCTAACACTATCCTAGGGCTGATGCTAACCCTAACCGTAACACTATCCTAGGCCTGATGCTAACCCTAACCTTAACACTATCCTAGGGCTGATGCTAACCCTAACCGTAACACTATCCTAGGGCTGATGCTAACCCTAACCCTAACACTATCCTAGGGCTGATGCTAACCCTAACCCTAACACTATCCTAGGCCTGATGATAACCCTAACCCTAACCCTAACACGATCCTAGGGCTGATGCTAACCCTAACACTAACACTATCCTAGGGCTGATGCTAACCCTAACCCTAACCCTAACACTATCCTAGGGCTGATGCTAACCCTAACCCTAACCCTAATACTATCCTAGGGCTGATGCTAACCCTAACCCTAACCCTAACACTATCCTAGGGCTGATGCTAACCCTAACACTAACACTATGCTAGGGCAGATGCTATCCCTAACCCTACCCCTAACACTATCCTAGGGCTGATGCTAACCCTAACCCTAACTCTAACACTATCCTAGGGCTGAGGCTAACCCTAACCCTAACACTAACCTACGGCTGATGCTAACCCTTACCCTAACCCTAACACTATCCTAAGGCTGATGGTAACCCTAACACTAACACTATCTTAAGCCTGGTGCTAATCCTAACTCTAACACTAACACTATCCTAGGGCTGATGCTAACCCTAACCCTAATAATATCCCAGGGCTGATGCTAACACTAACCCTAACCCTAACACTATCCTAGGCCTGATGCTAACCCTAACCCTAACACTATCCTAGGGCTGATGCTAACCCTAACCCTATCACTATCCTAGGCCTGATGATAACCCTAACCCTAACCCTAATACTATCCTAGGGCTGATGCTAACCCTAACCCTAACCCTAACACTATCCTAAGGCTGATGGTAACCCTAACACTAACACTATCCTAAGCCTGGTGCTAACCCTAACTCTAACCCTAACACTATCCTAGGGCTGATCCTAACCCTAACCCTAATAATATCCTAGGGCTGATGCTAACACTAACCCTAACCCTAACACTATCCTAGGGCTGATGCTAACTCTAACCCTAACACTAACACTATCCTAGGGTTGATGCTAACCCTAACCCTAAAACTATCCTAGGCCTGATGCTAACCCTAACCCTAACCCTAACACTATCCTAGGGCTGATGCTAACCCTAACCCTAACACTATCCTAGGCCTGATGCTAACCCTAACCCTAACCCTAACACTATCGTAGGGCTGATGCTAACCCTAACCCTAACACTATCCTAGGCCTGATGCTAACCCTAACCCTAACCCTAACACTATCCTAGGGCTGATGCTAACCCTAACCCTAACACTATCCTAGGCCTGATGCTAACCCTAACCCTAACCCTAACACTATCCTAGGGCTGATTCTAACCCTAACCCTAACACTATCCGAGGGCTGATGCTAACCCTAACCCTAACCCTAACACTATCCTAGGGCTGATGCTAACCCTAACACTAACAAGATGCTAGGGCTGATGCTAACCCTAACCCTACCCCTAACACTATCCTAGGGCTGATGCTAACCCTAACCCTAACGCTAACAATATCCTAGGGCTGAGGCTAACCCTAACCCTAACACTATCCTACGGCTGATGCTAACCCTAACCCTAACCCTAACACTATCCTAAGGCTGATGGTAACCCTAACACTAACACTATCCTAAGCCTGGTGCTAACCCTAACTCTAACCCTAACACTATCCTAGGGCTGATCCTAACCCTAACCCTAATAATATCCTGGGGCTGATGCTAACACTAACCCTAACCCTAACACTATCCTAGGGCTGATGCTAACACTAACCCTAACCCTAACACTATCCTAGGGCTGATGCTAACTCTAACCCTAACCCTAACACTATCCTAGGGCTGATGCTAACCCTAACCCTAACACTATCCTAGGCCTGATGCTAACCCTAACCTTAACACTATCCTAGGGCTGATGCTAACCCTAACCGTAACACTATCCTAGGGCTGTTGCTAACCCTAACCCTAACACTATCCTAGGGCTGATGCTAACCCTAACCCTAACACTATCCTAGGCCTGATGATAACCCTAACCCTAACCCTAACACGATCCTAGGGCTGATGCTAACCCTAACACTAACACTATCCTAGGGCTGATGCTAACCCTAACCCTAACCCTAACACTATCCTAGGGCTGATGCTAACCCTAACCCTAACCCTAATACTATCCTAGGGCTGATGCTAACCCTAACCCTAACCTTAACACTATCCTAGGGCTGATGCTAACCCTAACACTAACACTATGCTAGGGCAGATGCTAACCCTAACCCTATCCCTAACACTATCCTAGGGCTGATGCTAACCCTAACCCTAACGCTAACACTATCCTAGGGCTGAGGCTAACCCTAACCCTAACACTAACCTACGGCTGATGCTAACCCTTACCCTAACCCTAACACTATCCTAAGGCAGATGGTAACCCTAACACTAACACTATCTTAAGCCTGGTGCTAACCCTAACTCTAACACTAACACTATCCTAGGGCTGATGCTAACCCTAACCCTAATAATATCCCAGGGCTGATGCTAACACTAACCCTAACCCTAACACTATCCTAGGCCTGATGCTAACCCTAACCCTAACACTATCCTAGGGCTGATGCTAACCCTAACCCTATCACTATCCTAGGCCTGATGATAACCCTAACCCTAACCCTAATACTATCCTAGGGCTGATGCTAACCCTAACCCTAACCCTAACACTATCCTAGGGCTGATGCTAACCCTAACACTAACACTATGCTTGGGCTGATGATAACCCTAACCCTACCCCTAACACTATCCTAGGGCTGATGCTAACCCTAACCCTAACCCTAACACTATCCTAAGGCTGATGGTAACCCTAACACTAACACTATCCTAAGCCTGGTGCTAACCCTAACTCTAACCCTAACACTATCCTAGGGCTGATCCTAACCCTAACCCTAATAATATCCTAGGGCTGATGCTAACACTAACCCTAACCCTAACACTATCCTAGGGCTGATGCTAACTCTAACCCTAACACTAACACTATCCTAGGGTTGATGCTAACCCTAACCCTAAAACTATCCTAGGCCTGATGCTAACCCTAACCCTAACCCTAACACTATCCTAGGGCTGAAGCTAACCCTAACCCTAACACTATCCTAGGCCTGATGCTAACCCTAACCCTAACCCTAACACTATCGTAGGGCTGATGCTAACCCTAACCCTAACACTATCCTAGGCCTGATGCTAACCCTAACCCTAACCCTAACACTATCCTAGGGCTGATGCTAACCCTAACCCTAACACTATCCTAGGCCTGATGCTAACCCTAACCCTAACCCTAACACTATCCTAGGGCTGATTCTAACCCTAACCCTAACACTATCCGAGGGCTGATGCTAACCCTAACCCTAACCCTAACACTATCCTAGGGCTGATGCTAACCCTAACGCTAACCCTAACACTATCCTTCAACTAATGCTAACCCTAACCCTAACCCTAACACTATCCTAGGCCTCATGATAACTCTAACCCTAACCCTAACACTATCCTAGGGTTTATGTTAACCCTAACCCTAACACTATCCTAGGGCTCATGCTAACCCTAACCCTAACCCTAACACTATCCTAGGGCGGATGCTAACCCTAACCCTAACCCTAACACTATCCTATGGCTGATGCTAACCCTACCCCTAACACTATCCTAGGGCTGATGCTAACCCTAACCCTAACGCTAACAGTATCCTAGGGCTGAGGCTAACCCTAACCCTAACACTAACTTACGGCTGATGCTAACCCTTACCCTAACCTTAACACTATCCTAAGGCTGATGGTAACCCTAACACTAACACTATCCTAAGCCTGGTGCTAACCCTAACTCTAACCCTAACACTATCCTAGGGCTGATGCTAACCCTAACCCTAATAATATCCTAGGGCTGATGCTAACACTAACCCTAACCCTAACACTATCCTAGGCCTGATGCTAACCCTAACCCTAACCCTAACACTATCCTAAGGCTGATGGTAACCCTAACACTAACACTATCTTAAGCCTGGTGCTAACCCTAACTCTAACACTAACACTATCCTAGGGCTGATGCTAACCCTAACCCTAATAATATCCCAGGGCTGATGCTAACACTAACCCTAACCCTAACACTATCCTAGGCCTGATGCTAATCCTAACCCTAACACTATCCTAGGGCTGATGCTAACCCTAACCCTATCACTATCCTAGGCCTGATGATAACCCTAACCCTAACCCTAATACTATCCTAGGGCTGATGCTAACCCTAACCCTAACCCTAACACTATCCTAGGGCTGATACTAACCCTAACACTAACACTATGCTTGGGCTGATGATAACCCTAACCCTACCCCTAACACTATCCTAGGGCTGATGCTAACCCTAACCCTAACCCTAACACTATCCTAAGGCTGATGGTAACCCTAACACTAACACTATCCTAAGCCTGGTGCTAACCCTAACTCTAACCCTAACACTATCCTAGGGCTGATCCTAACCCTAACCCTAATAATATCCTAGGGCTGATGCTAACACTAACCCTAACCCTAACACTATCCTAGGGCTGATGCTAACTCTAACCCTAACACTAACACTATCCTAGGGTTGATGCTAACCCTAACCCTAAAACTATCCTAGGCCTGATGCTAACCCTAACCCTAACCCTAACACTATCCTAGGGCTGATGCTAACCCTAACCCTAACACTATCCTAGGCCTGATGCTAACCCTAACCCTAACCCTAACACTATCGTAGGGCTGATGCTAACCCTAACCGTAACACTATCCTAGGCCTGATGCTAACCCTAACCCTAACCCTAACACTATCCTAGGGCTGATGCTAACCCTAACCCTAACACTATCCTAGGCCTGATGCTAACCCTAACCCTAACCCTAACACTATCCTAGGGCTGATTCTAACCCTAACCCTAACACTATCCGAGGGCTGATGCTAACCCTAACCCTAACCCTAACACTATCCTAGGGCTGATGCTAACCCTAACACTAACAAGATGCTAGGGCTGATGCTAACCCTAACCCTACCCCTAACACTATCCTAGGGCTGATGCTAACCCTAACCCTAATGCTAACAATATCCTAGGGCTGAGGCTAACCCTAACCCTAACACTATCCTACGGCTGATGCTAACCCTAACCCTAACCCTAACACTATCCTAAGGCTGATGGTAACCCTAACACTAACACTATCCTAAGCCTGGTGCTAACCCTAACTCTAACCCTAACACTATCCTAGGGCTGATCCTAACCCTAACCCTAATAATATCCTAGGGCTGATGCTAACACTAACCCTAACCCTAACACTATCCTAGGGCTGATGCTAACACTAACCCTAACCCTAACACTATCCTAGGGCTGATGCTAACTCTAACCCTAACCCTAACACTATCCTAGGGCTGATGCTAACCCTAACCCTAACACTATCCTAGGCCTGATGCTAACCCTAACCTTAACACTATCCTAGGGCTGATGCTAACCCTAACCGTAACACTATCCTAGGGCTGATGCTAACCCTAACCCTAACACTATCCTAGGGCTGATGCTAACCCTAACCCTAACACTATCCTAGGCCTGATGATAACCCTAACCCTAACCCTAACACGATCCTAGGGCTGATGCTAACCCTAACACTAACACTATCCTAGGGCTGATGCTAACCCTAACCCTAACCCTAACACTATCCTAGGGCTGATGCTAACCCTAACCCTAACCCTAATACTATCCTAGGGCTGATGCTAACCCTAACCCTAACCCTAACACTATCCTAGGGCTGATGCTAACCCTAACACTAACACTATGCTAGGGCAGATGCTAACCCTAACCCTACCCCTAACACTATCCTAGGGCTGATGCTAACCCTAACCCTAACGCTAACACTAACCTAGGGCTGAGGCTAACCCTAACCCTAACACTAACCTACGGCTGATGCTAACCCTTACCCTAACCCTAACACTATCCTAAGGCTGATGGTAACCCTAACACTAACACTATCTTAAGCCTGGTGCTAACCCTAACTCTAACACTAACACTATCCTAGGGCTGATGCTAACCCTAACCCTAATAATATCCCAGGGCTGATGCTAACACTAACCCTAACCCTAACACTATCCTAGGCCTGATGCTAACCCTAACCCTAACACTATCCTAGGGCTGATGCTAACCCTAACCCTAACACTATCCTAGGCCTGATGATAACCCTAACCCTAACCCTAATACTATCCTAGGGCTGATGCTAACCCTAACCCTAACCCTAACACTATCCTAGGGCTGATGCTAACCCTAACACTAACACTATGCTTGGGCTGATGATAACCCTAACCCTACCCCTAACACTATCCTAGGGCTGATGCTAACCCTAACCCTAACCCTAACACTATCCTAAGGCTGATGGTAACCCTAACACTAACACTATCCTAAGCCTGGTGCTAACCCTAACTCTAACCCTAACACTATCCTAGGGCTGATCCTAACCCTAACCCTAATAATATCCTAGGGCTGATGCTAACACTAACCCTAACCCTAACACTATCCTAGGGCTGATGCTAACTCTAACCCTAACACTAACACTATCCTAGGGTTGATGCTAACCCTAACCCTAAAACTATCCTAGGCCTGATGCTAACCCTAACCCTAACCCTAACACTATCCTAGGGCTGATGCTAACCCTAACCCTAACACTATCCTAGGCCTGATGCTAACCCTAACCCTAACCCTAACACTATCGTAGGGCTGATGCTAACCCTAACCCTAACACTATCCTAGGCCTGATGCTAACCCTAACCCTAACCCTAACACTATCCTAGGGCTGATGCTAACCCTAACCCTAACACTATCCTAGGCCTGATGCTAACCCTAACCCTAACCCTAACACTATCCTAGGGCTGATTCTAACCCTAACCCTAACACTATCCGAGGGCTGATGCTAACCCTAACCCTAACCCTAACACTATCCTAGGGCTGATGCTAACCCTAACGCTAACCCTAACACTATCCTTCAACTAATGCTAACCCTAACCCTAACCCTAACACTATCCTAGGCCTCATGATAACTCTAACCCTAACCCTAACACTATCCTAGGGTTTATGTTAACCCTAACCCTAACACTATCCTAGGGCTCATGCTAACCCTAACCCTAACCCTAACACTATCCTAGGGCGGATGCTAACCCTAACCCTAACCCTAACACTATCCTATGGCTGATGCTAACCCTACCCCTAACACTATCCTAGGGCTGATGCTAACCCTAACCCTAACGCTAACAGTATCCTAGGGCTGAGGCTAACCCTAACCCTAACACTAACATACGGCTGATGCTAACCCTTACCCTAACCTTAACACTATCCTAAGGCTGATGGTAACCCTAACACTAACACTATCCTAAGCCTGGTGCTAACCCTAACTCTAACCCTAACACTATCCTAGGGCTGATGCTAACCCTAACCCTAATAATATCCTAGGGCTGATGCTAACACTAACCCTAACCCTAACACTATCCTAGGCCTGATGCTAACCCTAACCCTAACCCTAACACTATCCTAGGGCTGATGCTAACCCTAACACTAACACTATGCTTGGGCTGATGCTAACACTAACCCTACCCCTAACACTATCCTAGGGCTGATGCTAACCCTAACCCTAACGCTAACACTATCCTAGGGCTGAGGCTAACCCTAACCCTAACACTATCCTACGGCTGATGCTAACCCTACCCCTAACCCTAACACTATCCTAGGGCTGATGCTAACCCTAACCCTAACCCTAACACTATCCTAGGGCTGATGCTAAACCTAACGCTAACCCTAAAACTATCCTTGAACTGATGCTAACCCTAACCCTAACCCTAACACTATCCTAGGCCTGATGATAACCCTAACCCTAACCCTAACACTATCCTAGGGGTTATGTTAACACTAACCCTAACACTATCCTAGGGCTGATGCTAACCCTAACCCTACCACTATCCTGGGCCTGATGCTAACCCTAACCCTAATACTAACACTATCCTAGGGCTGATGCTAACCCTAACCCTAACACTATCCTAGGGCTGATGCTAACCCTAACCCTAACCCTAACAGTATCCTAGGGCTGATGCTAACCGTAACGCTAACCCTAACGCTATCTTGAACTAATGCTAACCCTAACCCTAACCCTAACACTATCCTAGGCCTGATGATAACCCTAACCCTAAACCTAACACTATCCTAGGGCTGATGCTAACCCTAACCCCAACTCTAACACTATCTTAGGGCTGAGGCTAACCCTAACGCTAACACTATCCTACGGCTGATGCTAACCCTAACCCTAACCCTAACACTATCCTAGGCCTGATGCTAACCCTAACCCTAACCTTAACACTATCCTTGGGCTGATGCTAACCCTAACCGTAACACTATCCTAGGGC
Organism: Lemur catta; assembly: GCF_020740605.2. Taxonomy (NCBI): domain Eukaryota; kingdom Metazoa; phylum Chordata; class Mammalia; order Primates; family Lemuridae; genus Lemur; species Lemur catta. The sequence continues at coordinate 176,425 of NW_025423755.1, read as the reverse complement.
TGATGCTAACCCTAACCCTAACACTATCCTAGGGCTGATGCTAACCCTAACCCTAACACTATCCTAGGCCTGATGATAACCCTAACCCTAACCCTAACACGATCCTAGGGCTGATGCTAACCCTAACACTAACACTATCCTAGGGCTGATGCTAACCCTAACCCTAACCCTAACACTATCCTAGGGCTGATGCTAACCCTAACCCTAACCCTAATACTATCCTAGGGCTGATGCTAACCCTAACCCTAAGCCTAACACTATCCTAGGGCTGATGCTAACCCTAACACTAACACTATGCTAGGGCAGATGCTAACCCTAACCCTACCCCTAACACTATCCTAGGGCTGATGCTAACCCTAAACCTAACGCTAACACTATCCTAGGCCTGAGGCTAACCCTAACCCTAACACTATCCTAGGCCTGATGCTAACCCTAACCCTAACCTTAACACTATCCTAGGGCTGATGCTAACCCTAACCGTAACACTATCCTAGGGCTGATGCTAACCCTAACCCTAACACTATCCTAAGGCTGATGGTAACCCTAACACTAACACTATCCTAAGCCTGGTGCTAACCCTAACTCTAACCCTAACACTATCCTAGGGCTGATGCTAACCCTAACCCTAATAATATCCCAAGGCTGACGCTAACACTAACCCTAACCCTAACACTATCCTAGGCCTGATGCTAACCCTAACCCTAACCCTAACACTATCCTAGGGCTCATGCTAACCCTAACCCTAACACTATCCTAGGCCTGATGATAACCCTAACCCTAACCCTAATACTATCCTAGGGCTGATGCTAACCCTAACCCTAACCCTAACACTATCCTAGGGCTGATGCTAACCCTAACACTAACACTATGCTTGGGCTGATGCTAACCCTAACCCTACCCCTAACACTATCCTAGGGCTGATGCTAACCCTAAACCTAACGCTAACACTATCCTAGGGCTGAGGCTAACCCTAACCCTAACACTATCCTACGGCTGATGCTAACCCTAACCCTAACCCTAACACTATCCTAAGGCTGATGGTAACCCTAACACTAACACTATCCTAAGCCTGGTGCTAACCCTAACTTTAACCCTAACACTATCCTAGGGCTGATCCTAACCCTAACCCTAATAATATCCTAAGGCTGATGCTAACACTAACCCTAACCCTAACACTATCCTAGGGCTGATGCTAACTCTAACCCTAACCCTAACACTATCCTAGGGTTGATGCTAACCCTAACCCTAACTCTATCCTAGGGCTGATGCTAACCCTAACCCTAACCCTAACACTATCCCAGGGCTGATGCTAACCCTAACACTAACCCTAAAACTATCCTTGAACTGATGCTAACCCTAACCCTAACCCTAACACTATCCTAGGCCTGATGATAACCCTAACCCTAACCCCAACACTATCCTAGGGTTTATGTTAACCCTAACCCTAACACTATCCTAGGGCTGATGTTAACCCTAACCCTAACACTATCCTAGGGCTGATGCTAACCCTAACCCTAACCCTAACACTATCCTAGGGCTGATGCTAACCCTAACCCTAACACTATCCTAGGGCTGATGCTAACCCTAACCCTAACCCTAACACTCTCCTAGGGCTGATGCTAACCCTAACCCTAACACTATCCTAGGGCTGATGCTAACCCTAACCCTAACCCTAACACTATCCCAGGGCTGATGCTAACCCTAACCCTAACACTATCCTAGGGCTGATGCTAACCCTAACCCTAACCCTAACACTATCCTAGGGCTGATGCTAACCCTAACCCTAACCCTAACACTATCCTATAGCTGATGCTAACCCTAACCCTAACCCTATCCCTAACCCTAATACTATCCTAGGGCTGATGCTAACCCTAACCGTAACCCTAACACTATCCTAGGGCTGATGCTAACCCTAACCCTAACACTATCCTAGGCCTGATGATAACCCTAACCCTAACCCTAACACTATCCTAGGGCTGATGCTAACCCTAACCCTAACACTATCCTAGGCCTGATGATAACCCTAACCCTAACCCTAATACTATCCTAGGGCTGATGCTAACCCTAACCCTAACCCTAACACTATCCTAGGGCTGATGCTAACCCTAACACTAACAAGATGCTAGGGCTGATGCTAATCCTAACCCTACCCCTAACACTATCCTAGGGCTGATGCTAACCCTAACCCTAACGCTAACAATATCCTAGGGCTGAGGCTAACCCTAACCCTAACCCTATCCTACGGCTGATGCTAACCCTAACCCTAACCCTAACACTATCCTAAGGCTGATGGTAACCCTAACACTAACACTATCCTAAGCCTGGTGCTAACCCTAACTTTAACCCTAACACTACCCTAGGGCTGATGCTAACCCTAACCCTAATAATATCCTAGGGCTGATGCTAACACTAACCCTAACCCTAACACTATTCTAGGGCTGATGCTAACCCTAACCCTAACACTATCCTAGGCATGATGATAACCCCAACCCTAACCCTAACACTATCCTAGGGCTGATGCTAACCCTAACCCTAACACTATACTAGGCCTGATGCTAACCCTAACCCTAACCCTAACACTATCCTAGGGCTGATGCTAACCCTAACCCTAACACTATCCTAGGCCTGATGCTAACCCTAACCCAAACCCTAACACTATCCTAGCGCTGATGCTAACCCTAACCCTAATACTATCCTAGGCCTGATGCTAACCCTAACCCTAACCCTAACACTGTCCTAGGGCTGATGCTAACCGTAACCCTAACACTATCCTAGGGGTGATGCTAACCCTAACCCTAACCCTAACACTATCCTAGGGCTGATGCTAACCCTAACCCTAACACTATGCTAGGGCTGATGCTAACCCTAACCCTACCCCTAACAGTATCCTAGGGCTGAGGCTAACCCTAACCCTAACCCTAACACTATCCTAGGGCTGATGCTAACCCTAACCCTAAACCTAACACAATCCTAGGGCGGATGCTAACCCTAACCCTAACCCTAACACTATCCTAGGGCTGATGCTAACCCTAACACTAACACTATCCTAGGGCTGATGCTAACCCTAACCCTAACCCTAACACTATCCTAGGGCTGATGCTAACCCTAACCCTAACACTATCCTAGGGCTGATGCTAACCCTAACCCTAACCCTAACACTGTCCTAGGGCTGATGCTAACCCTAACCCTAACACTATCCTAGGGCTGATGCTAACCCTAACCCTAACCCTAACACTGTCCTAGGGCTGATGCTAACCCTAACCCTAACACTATCCTAGGGCTGATGCTAACCCTAACCCTAACCCTAACACTCTCCTAGGGCTGATGCTAACCCTAACCCTAACACTATCCTTGGGCTGATGCTAACCCTAACCCTAACCCTAACACTGTCCTAGGGCTGATACTAACCCTAACCCTAACACTATCCTAGGGCTGATGCTAACCCTAACCCTAACCCTAACACTATCCTAGGGCTGATGCTAACCCTAAACCTAACACTATCCTAGGGCTGATGCTAACCCTAACCCTAACCCTAACACTATCCCAGGGCTGATGCTAACCCTAACCCTAACACTATCCTATGGCTGATGCTAACCCTAACCCTAACCCTAACACTATCCTAGGGCTGATGCTAACCCTAATCCTAACCCTAACACTATCGTATAGCTGATGCTAACCCTAACCCTAACCCTAACCCTAACCCTAATACTATCCTAGGGCTGATGCTAACCCTAACCCTAACCCTAACACTATCCTAGGGCTGATGCTAACCCTAACACTAACACTATGCTAGGGCTGATGCTAACCCTAACCCTACCCCTAACACTATCCTAGGTCTGATGCTAACCCTAACCCTAACGCTAACACTATCCTCAGGCTGAGGCTAACCCTAACCCTAACACTATCCTACGGCTGATGCTAACCCTAACCCTAACCCTAACACTATCCTAAGGCTGATGGTAACCCTAACACTAACACTATCCTAAGCCTGGTGCTAACCCTAACTCTAACCCTAACACTATCCTAGGGCTGATGCTAACCCTAACCCTAATAATATCCTACGGCTGATGCTAACACTAACCCTAACCCTAACACTATCCTAGGCCTGATGCTAACCCTAACCCTAACCCTAACACTATCCTAGGGCTGATGCTAACCCTAACCCTAACACTATCCTAGGCCTGATGATAACCCTAACCCTAACCCTAATACTATCCTAGGGCTGATGCTAACCCTAACCCTAACCCTAACACTATCCTAGGGCTGATGCTTACCCTAACACTAACAGTATGCTAGGGCTGATGCTAACCCTAACCCTACCCCTAACACTATCCTAGGGCTGAGGCTAACCCTAACCCTAACACTATCCTACGGCTGATGCTAACCCTAACCCTAACCCTAACACTATCCTAAGTCTGATGGTAACCCTAACACTAACACTATCCTAAGCCTGGTGCTAACCCTAACTCTAACCCTAACACTACCCTAGGGCTGATGCTAACCCTAACCCTAATAATATCCTAGGGCTGATGCTAACACTAACCCTAACCCTAACACTACCCTAGGGCTGATGCTAACCCTAACCCTAACCCTAACAGTATCCCAGGGCTGATGCTAACCCTAACCCTAACACTATCCTAGGGCTGATGCTAACCCTAACCCTAACCCTAACACTATCCTAGGGCTGATGCTAACCCTAACCCTAACAATAACACTATCCTATAGCTGATGCTAACCCTAACCCTAACCCTAACCCTAACACTATCCTAGGGCTGATGCTAACCCTAACACTAACCCTAACACTATCCTTGAACTAATTCTTACCCCTCACCCTAATCCTAACACTATCCTAGGCCTGATGATAACCCTAACCCTAACCCTAACACTATCCTATGGTTTATGTTAACCCTAACCCTAACACTATCCTAGGGCTGATGCTAACCCTAACCCTAACCCTAACACTATCCTAGGGCGGATGCTAACCCTAACCCTAACCCTAACACTATCCTAGGGCTGATGCTAACCCTAACCCTAACCCTAACACTATCCCAGGGCTGATGCTAACCCTAACGCTAACCCTAAAACTATCCTTGAACTTATGCTAACCCTAACCCTAACCCTAACACTATCCTAGGCCTGACGATAAACCTAACCCTAACCCCAACACTATCCTAGGGTTTATGTTAACCCTAACCCTAACACTATCCTAGGGCTGATGCTAACCCTAAAACTAACACTATCCTAGGGCTGATGCTAACCCTAACCCTAACCCTAACACTATCCTAGGGCTGATGCTAACCCTAACCCTAACACTATCCTAGGGCTGATGCTAACCCTAACCCTAACCCTAACACTGTCCTAGGGCTGATGCTAACCCTAACCCTTACACTATCCTAGGGCTGATGCTAACCCTAACCCTAACTCTAACACTATCCTAGGGCTGATGCTAAACCTAACCCTAACCCTAACACTATCCTAGGGCTGATGATAACCCTAACCCTAACCCTAACACTATCCCAGGGCTGATGCTAACCCTAACCCTAACACTATCCTAGGGCTGATGCTAACCCTAACCCTAACCCTAACACTATCCTAGGGCTGATGCTAACCCTAACCCTAACAATAACACTATCCTATAGCTGATGCTAACCCTAACCCTAACCCTAACCCTAACCCTAATACTATCCTAGGGCTGATGCTAACCCCAACCCTAACCCTAACACTATCCTAGGGCTGATGCTAACCCTAACCCTAACACTATGCTAGGGCTGATGCTAACCCTAACCCTACCCCTAACACTATCCTAGGGCTGAGGCTAACCCTAACCCTAACACTATCCTACGGCTGATGGTAACCCTAACCCTAACCCTAACACTATCCTAAGGCTGATGGTAACCCTAACACTAACACTATCCTAAGCCTGGTGCTAACCCTAACTCTAACCCTAACACTATCCTAGGGCTGATGCTAACCCTAACCCTAATAATATCATACGGCTGATGCTAACACTAACCCTAACCCTAACACTATCCTAGGCCTGATGCTAACCCTATCCCTAAACCTAACACAATCCTAGGGCGGATGCTAACCCTAACCCTAACCCTAACACTATCCTAGGGCTGATGCTAACCCTAACACTAACACTATACTAGGGCTGATGCTAACCCTAACCCTAACACTATCCTAGGGCTGATGCTAACCCTAACCCTAACCCTAACACTGTCCTAGGGCTGATGCTAACCCTAACCCTAACACTATCCTAGGGCTGATGCTAACCCTAACCCTAACCCTAACACTGTCCTAGGGCTGATGCTAACCCTAACCCTAACACTATCCTAGGGCTGATGCTAACCCTAACCCTAACCCTAACACTGTCCTAGGGCTGATGCTAACCCTAACCCTAACACTATCCAAGGGCTGATGCTAACCCTAACCCTAACACTAACACTGTCCTAGGGCTGATGCTAACCCTAACCCTAACACTATCCTAGGGCTGATGCTAACCCTAACCCTAACCCTAACACTATCCTAGGGCTGATGCTAACCCTAACCCTAACACTGTCCTAGGGCTGATGCTAACCCTAACCCTAACACTATCCTAGGGCTGATGCTAACCCTAACCCTAACCCTAACACTGTCCTAGGGCTGATGCTAACCCTAACCCTAACACTATCCTAGGGCTGATGCTAACCCTAACCCTAACCCTAACACTGTCCTAGGGCTGATGCTAACCCTAACCCTAACACTATCCTAGGGCTGATGCTAACCCTAACCCTAACCCTAACACTGTCCTAGGGCTGATGCTAACCCTAACCCTAACACTATCCTAGGGCTGATGCTAACCCTAACCCTAACCCTAACACTGTCCTAGGGCTGATGCTAACCCTAACCCTAACACTATCCTAGGGCTGATGCTAACCCTAACCCTAACCCTAACACTATCCTAGGGCTGATGCTAACCCTAACCCTAACACTATCCTAGGGCTGATGCTAACCCTAACCCTAACCCTAACACTATCCCAGGGCTGATGCTAACCCTAACCCTAACACTATCCTAGGGCTGATGCTAACCCTAACCCTAACCCTAACACTATCCTAGGGCTGATGCTAACCCTAACCCTAACCCTAACACTATCCTATAGCTGATGCTAACCCTAACCCTAACCCTAACCCTAACCCTAATACTATCCTAGGGCTGATGCTAACCCTAACCCTAACCCTAACACTATCCTAGGGCTGATGCTAACCCTAACACTAACACTATGCTAGCGCTGATGCTAACCCTAACCCTACCCATAACACTATCTTAGGGCTGATGCTAACCCTAACCCTAACGCTATCACTATCCTAGGGCTGAGGCTAACCCTAACCCTAACACTATCCTACGGCTGATGCTAACCCTAACCCTAACCCTAACACTATCCTAAGGCTGATGGTAACCCTAACACTAACACTATCCTAAGCCTGGTGCTAACCCTAACTTTAACCCTAACACTATCCTAGGGCTGATGCTAACCCTAACCCTAATAATATCCTACGGCTGATGCTAACACTAACCCTAACCCTAACACTATCCTAGGGCTGATGCTAACCCTAACCCTAACACTATCCTAGGCCTGATGATAACCCTAACCCTAACCCTAATACGATCCTAGGGCTGATGCTAACCCTAACCCTAACCCTAACACTATCCTAGGGCTGATGCTAACCCTAACACTAACAGTATGCTAGGACTGATGCTAACCCTAACCCTACCCCTAACACTATCCTAGGGCTGATGTTAACCCTAACCCTAACGCTAACAATATCCTAGGGCTGAGGGTAACCCTAACCCTAACACTATCCTACGGCTGATGCTAACCCTAACCCTAACCCTAACACTATCCTAAGTCTGATGGTATCCCTAACACTAACACTATCCTAAGCCTGGTGCTAACCCTAACTCTAACCCTAACACTACCCTAGGGCTGATGCTAACCCTAACCCTAATAATATCCTAGGGCTGATGCTAACACTAACCCTAACCATAACACTATCCTAGGGCTGATGCTAACCCTAACCCTAACACTATCCTAGGCCTGATGATAACCCTAACCCTAACCCTAACACTATCCTAGGGCTGATGATAACCCTAACCCTAACACTATCCTAGGCCTGATGCTAACCCTAACCATAACCCTAACACTATCCTAGGGCTGATGCTAACCCTAACCCTAACACTATCCTAGGCCTGATGCTAACCCTAACCCAAACCCTAACACTATCCTAGCGCTGATGCTAACCCTAACCCTAACACTATCCTAGGCCTGATGCTAACCCTAACCCTAACCCAAACACTATCCTAGGGCTGATGCTAACCGTAACCCTAATACTATCCTAGGTCTGATGCTAACCCTAACCCTAACCCTAACACTATCCTAGGGCTGATGCTAACCCTAACCCTAACACTATCCTAGGCCTGATGCTAACCCTAACCCTAACCCTAACAATATCCTAGGGCTGATGCTAACCCTAACCCTAACACTGTCCTAGGGCTGATGCTTACCCTAACCCTAACCCTAACACTATCATAGGGCTGATGCTAACGCTAACGCTAACCCTAAAACTATCCTGGAACTGATGCTAACCCTAACCCTAACCCTAACACTATCCTAGGCCTGATGATAACCCTAACCCTAACCCTAATACTATCCTAGGGCTGATGCTAACCCTAACCCTAAAACACTATCCTAGGGCTGATGCTAACCCTAACACTAACACTTTGCTAGGGCTGATGCTAACCCTAACCCTAACCCTAACACTATCCTTGGCCTGATGCTAACCCTAACCCTAACCCTAAGACTATCCTAGGGCTGATGCTAACCCTAACCCTAACACTGTCCTAGGGCTGATGCTAACCCTAACCCTAACCCTAACACTATCCTAGGGCTGATGCTAACGCTAACGCTAACCCTAAAACTATCCTGGAACTGATGCTAACCCTAACGCTAACCCTAACACTATCCTAGGCCTGATGCTAACCCTAACCCTAACCCTAACACTATCCTAGGCCTGATGATAACCCTAACCCTAACCCTAACACTATATTATGGTTTATGTTAACCCTAACCCTAACACTATCCTAGGGCTGATGCTAACCCTAACCCTAACCCTAACACTATCCTAGGGCGGATGCTAACCCTAACCCTAACCCTAACACTATCCTAGGGCTGATGCTAACCCTAACACTAACACTATCCTAGGCCTGATGATAACCCTAACCCTAACCCTAACACTATCCTATGGTTTATGTTAACCCTAACCCTAACACTATCCTAGGGCTAATGCTAACCCTAACCCTAACCCTAACACTATCCTAGGGCGGATGCTAACCCTAACCCTAACCCTAACACTATCCTAAGGCTGATGCTAACCCTAACCCTAATACTATCCTAGGGCTGATGCTAACCCTAACCCTAACCCTAACACTATCCCAGGGCTGATGCTAACCCTAACGCTAACCCTAAAACTATCCTTGAACTTATGCTAACCCTAACCCTAACCCTAACACTATCCTAGGCCTGACGATAACCCTAACCCTAACCCCAACACTATCCTAGGGTTTATGTTACCCTAACCCTAACACTATCCTAGGGCTGATGCTAACCCTAACCCTAACACTATCCTAGGGCTGATGCTAACCCTAACCCTAACCCTAACACTATCCTAGGGCTGATGCTAACCCTAACCCTAACACTATCCTAGGGCTGATGCTAACCCTAACCCTAACCCTAACACTCTCCTAGGGCTGATGCTAACCCTAACCCTAACACTATCCTAGGGCTGATGCTAACCCTAACCCTAACACTATCCTAGGGCTGATGCTAACCCTAACACTAACACTATCCTAGGGCTGATGCTAAACCTAACCCTAACCCTAACACTATCCTAGGGCTGATGCTAACCCTAACCCTAACCCTAACACTATCCCAGGGCTGATGCTAACCCTAACCCTAACACTATCCTAGGGCTGATGCTAACCCTAACCCTAACCCTAACACTATCCTAGGGCTGATGCTAACCCTAACCCTAACCCTAACACTATCCTATAGCTGATGCTAACCCTAACCCTAACCCTAACCCTAACCCTAATACTATCCTAGGGCTGATGCTAACCCCAACCCTAACCCTAACACTATCCTAGGGCTGATGCTAACCCTAACACTAACACTATGCTAGGGCTGATGCTAACCCTAACCCTACCCCTAACACTATCCTAGGGCTGATGCTAACCCTAACCCTAACGCTAACACTATCCTAGGGCTGAGGCTAACCCTAACCCTATCACTATCCTACGGCTGATGGTAACCCTAACCCTAACCCTAACACTATCCTAAGGCTGATGGTAACCCTAACACTAACACTATCCTAAGCCTGGTGCTAACCCTAACTCTAACCCTAACACTATCCTAGGGCTGATGCTAACCCTAACCCTAATAATATCCTAAGGCTGATGCTAACACTAACCCTAACCCTAACACTATCCTAGGCCTGATGCTAACCCTATCCTTAAACCTAACACAATCCTGGGGCGGATGCTAACCCTAACCCTAACCCTAACACTATCCTAGGGCTGATGCTAACCCTAACACTAACACTATCCTAGGGCTGATGCTAACCCTAACACTAACCCTAACACTATCCTAGGGCTGATGCTAACCCTAACCCTAACACTATCCTAGGGCTGATGCTAACCCTAACCCTAACCCTAACACTGTCCTAGGGCTGATGCTAACCCTAACCCTAACACTATCCTAGGGCTGATGCTAACAATAACCCTAACCCTAACACTGTCCTAGGGCTGATGCTAACCCTAACCCTAACACTATCCTAGGGCTGATGCTAACCCTAACCCTAACCCTAACACTGTCCTAGGGCTGATGCTAACCCTAACCCTAACACTATCCTAGGGCTGATGCTAACCCTAACCCTAACCCTAACACTGTCCTAGGGCGGATGCTAACCCTAACCCTAACACTATGCTAGGGCTGATGCTAACCCTAACCCTAACCCTAACACTGTCCTAGGGCTGATGCTAACCCTAACCCTAACACTATCCTAGGGCTGATGCTAACCCTAACCCTAACCCTAACACTGTCCTAGGGCTGATGCTAACCCTAACCCTAACACTATCCTAGGGCTGATGCTAACCCTAACCCTAACCCTAACACTATCCTAGGGCTGATGCTAACCCTAACCCTAACACTATCCTAGGGCTGATGCTAACCCTAACCCTAACCCTAACACTATCCTAGGGCTGATGCTAACCCTAACCCTAACCCTAACACTATCCTATAGCTGATGCTAACCCTAACCCTAACCCTAACCCTAACCCTAATACTATCCTAGGGCTGATGCTAACCCTAACCATAACCCTAACACTATCCTAGGGCTGATGCTAACCCTAACACTAACACTATGCTAGGGCTGATGCTAACCCTAACCCTACCCCTAACACTATCCTAGGGCTGATGCTAACCCTAACCCTAACGCTATCACTATCCTAGGGCTGAGGCTAACCCTAACCCTAACACTATCCTACGGCTGATGCTAACCCTAACCCTAACCCTAACACTATCCTAAGGCTGATGGTAACCCTAACACTAACACTATCCTAAGCCTGGTGCTAACCCTAACTTTAACCCTAACACTATCCTAGGCCTGATGCTAACCCTAACCCTAACCCTAACACTATCCTAGGGCTAATGCTAACCCTAACCCTAACACTATCCTAGGCCTGATGATAACCCTAACCCTAACCCTAATACTATCCTTGGGCTGATGCTAACCCTAACCCTAACCCTAACACTATCCTAGGGCTGATGCTAACCCTAACACTAACAGTATGCTAGGACTGATGCTAACCCTAACCCTACCCCTAACACTATCCTAGGGCTGATGTTAACCCTAACCCTAACGCTAACAATATCCTAGGGCTGAGGGTAACCCTAACCCTAACACTATCCTACGGCTGATGCTAACCCTAACCCTAACCCTAACACTATCCTAAGTCTGATGGTAACCCTAACACTAACACTATCCTAAGCCTGGTGCTAACCCTAACTCTAACCCTAACACTACCCTAGGGTTGATGCTAACCCTAACCCTAATAATATCCTAGGGCTGATGCTAACACTAACCCTAACCTTAACACTATCCTAGGGCTGATGCTAACCCTAACCCTAACACTATCCTAGGCCTGATGATAACCCTAACCCTAACCCTAACACTATCCTAGGGCTGATGATAACCCTAACCCTAACACTATCCTAGGCCTGATGCTAACCCTAACCATAACCCAAACACTATCCTAGGGCTGATGCTAACCGTAACCCTAATACTATCCTAGGGCTGATGCTAACCCTAACCCTAACCCTAACACTATCCTAGGGCTGATGCTAACCCTAACCCTAACACTATCCTAGGCCTGATGCTAACCCTAACCCTAACCCTAACAATATCCTAGGGCTGATGCTAACCCTAACCCTAACACTGTCCTAGGGCTGATGCTTACCCTAACCATAACCCTAACACTATCCTAGGGCTGATGGTAACGCTAACGCTAACCCTAAAACTATCCTGGAACTGATGCTAACCCTAACCCTAACACTACCCTAGGGCTGATGCTAACCCTAACCCTAATAATATCCTAGGGCTGATGCTAACCCTAACCCTAACCCTAACACTAACCTAGGGCTGATGCTAACCCTAACCCTAACACTATCCTAGGGCTGATGCTAACCCTAACCCTAACCCTAACACTATCCTAGGGCTGATGCTAACCCTAACCCTAACACTATCCTAGACCTGATGATAACCCTAACCCTAACCCTAATACTATCCTAGGGCTGATGCTAACCCTAACACTAACCCTAACACTATCCTAGGGCTGATGCTAACCCTAACACTAACACTATGCTAGGGCTGATGCTAACCCTAACCCTAACCCTAACACTATCCTAGGCCTGATGCTAACCCTAACCCTAACCCTAACACTATCCTAGGGCTGATGCTAACCCTAACCCTAACACTGTCCTAGGACTGATGCTAACCCTAACCCTAACCCTAACACTATCCTAGGGCTGATGCTAACGCTAACGCTAACCCTAAAACTATCCTGGAACTGATGCTAACCCTAACCCTAACCCTAACACTATCCTAGGCCTGATGATAACCCTAACCCTAACCCTAACACTATCCTAGGGTTTATGTTAACCCTAACCCTAACACTATCCTAGGGCTGATGCTAAGCCTAACCCTACCACTATCCTGGGCCTGATGCTAACCCTAACCCTAACACTAACACTATCCTAGGGCTGATGCTAACCTTAACCCTAACACTATCCTAGGGCTGATGCTAACCCTAACCCTAACCTTAACACTATCCTAGGGCTGATGCTAACCCTAACGCTAACCCTAACACTATCCTTGAACTAATGCTAACCCTAACCCTAACCCTAACACTATCCTAGGCCTGATGATAACCCTAACCCTAACCCTAACACTATATTATGGTTTATGTTAACCCTAACCCTAACACTATCCTAGGGCTGATGCTAACCCTAACCCTAACCCTAACACTATCCTAGGGCGGATGCTAATCCTAACCCTAACCCTAACACTATCCTAGGGCTGATGCTAACCCTAACCCTAACACTATCCTAGGGCTGATGCTAAACCTAACCCTAACCCTAACACTATCCCAGGGCTGATGCTAACCCTAACGCTAACCCTAAAACTATCCTTGAACTGATGCTAACCCTAACCCTAACCCTAACACTATCCTAGGCCTGACGATAACCCTATCCCTAACCCCAACACTATCCTAGGGTTTATGTTAAACCTAACCCTAACACTATCCTAGGGCTGATGCTAACCCTAACCCTAACACTATCCTAGGGCTGATGCTAACCCTAACCCTAACCCTAACACTATCCTAGGGCTGATGCTAACCCTAACCCTAACACTATCCTAGGGCTGATGCTAACCCTAACCCTAACCCTAACACGCTCCTAGGGCTGATGCTAACCCTAACCCTAACACTATCCTAGGGCTGATGCTAACCCTAACCCTAACCCTAACACTGTCCTAGGGCTGATGCTAACCCTAACCCTAACACTATCCTAGGGCTGATGCTAACCCTAACCCTAACTCTAACACTATCCTAGGGCTGATGCTAACCCTAACCCTAACACTATCCTAGGGCTGATGCTAACCCTAACCCTAACCCTAACACTATCCCAGGGCTGATGCTAACCCTAACACTAACACTATCCTAGGGCTGATGCTAACCCTAACCCTAACCCTAACACTATCCTAGGGCTGATGCTAACCCTAACCCTAACCCTAACACTATCCTATAGCTGATGCTAACCCTAACCCTAACCCTAACCCTAACCCTAATACTATCCTAGGGCTGAAGCTAACCCTAACCCTAACCCTAACACTATCCTAGGGCTGATGCTAACCCTAACACTAACACTATGCTAGGGCTGATGCTAACCCTAACCCTACCCCTAACACTATCCTAGGGCTGATGCTAACCCTAACCCTAACGCTAACACTATCCTAGGGCTGAGGCTAACGCTAACCCTAACACTATCCTACGGCTGATGCTAACCCTAACCCTAACCCTAACACTATCCTAAGGCTGATGGTAACCCTAACACTAACACTATCCTAAGCCTGGTGCTAACCCTAACTCTAACCCTAACACTATCCTAGGGCTGATGCTAACCCTAACCCTAATAATATCCTACGGCTGATGCTAACACTAACCCTAACCCTAACACTATCCTAGGCCTGATGCTAACCCTAACCCTAACCCTAACACTATCCTAGGGCTGATGCTAACCCTAACCCTAACACTATCCTAGGCCTGATGATAACCCTAACCCTAACCCTAATACTATCCTAGGGCTGATGCTAACCCTAACCCGAACCCTAAAACTATCCTAGGGCTGATGCTAACCCTAACACTAACAAGATGCTAGGGCTGATGCTAACCCTAACCCTACCCCTACCACTATCCTAGGGCTGATGCTAACCCTAACCCTAACGCTAACAATATCCTAGGTCTGAGGCTAACCCTAACCCTAACACTATCCTACGGCTGATGCTAACCCTAACCCTAACCCTAACACTATCCTAAGGCTGATGGTAACCCTAACACTAACACTATCCTAAGCCTGGTGCTAACCCTAACTCTAACCCTAACACTACCCTAGGGCTGATGCTAACCCTAACCCTAATAATATCCTAGGGCTGATGCTAACACTAACCCTAACCCTAACACTATCCTAGGACTGATGCTAAACCTAACCCTAACACTATCCTAGGCCTGATGATAACCCTAACCCTAACCCTAACACTATCCTAGGGCTGATGCTAACCCTAACCCTAACACTATCCTAGGCCTGATGCTAACCCTAACCCTAACCCTAACACTATCCTAGGGCTGATGCTAACCCTAACCCTAACACTATCCTAGGCCTGATGCTAACCCTAACCGAAACCCTAACACTATCCTAGCGCTGATGCTAACCCTAACCCTAACACTATGCTAGGGCTGATGCTAACCCTAACCCTACCCCTACAACTATCCTAGGGCTGATGCTAACCCTAACCCTAACGCTAACACTATCCTAGGGCTGAGGCTATCCCTAACCCTAACACTATCCTACGGCTGATGGTAACCCTAACCCTAACCCTAACACTATCCTAAGGCTGATGGTAACCCTAACACTAACACTATCCTAAGCCTGGTGCTAACCCTAACTCTAACCCTAACACTATCCTAGGGCTGATGTTAACCCTAACCCTAATAATATCCTACGGCTGATGCTAACACTAACCCTAACCCTAACACTATCCTAGGCCTGATGCTAACCCTAACCCTAACCCTAACACTATCCTAGGGCTGATGCGAACCCTAAACCTAACACTATCCTAGGCCTGATGATAACCCTAACCCTAACCCTAATACTATCCTAGTGCTGATGCTAACCCTAACCCTAACCCTAACACTATCCTAGGGCTGATGCTAACCCTAACACTAACACTATGCTAGGGCTGATGCTAACCCTATCCCTACCACTACCACTATCCTAGGGCTGATGCTAACCCTAACCCTAACGCTAACAATATCCTAGGGCTGAGGCTAACCCTAACCCTAACACTATCCTACGGCTGATGCTAACCCTAACCCTAACCCTAACACTATCCTAAGGCTGATGGTAACCCTAACACTAATACTATCCTAAGCCTGGTGCTAACCCTAACTCTAACACTAACAGTACCCTAGGGCTGATGCTAACCCTAACCCTAATAATATCCTCGGGCTGATGCTAACACTAACCCTAACCCTAACACTATCCTAGGGCTGATGCTAACCCTAACCCTAACACTATCCTAGGCCTGATTATAACCCTAACCCTAACCCTAACACTATCCTAGGGCTGATGCTAACCCTAACCCTAACACTATCCTAGGCCTGATGCTAACCCTAACCCTAACCCTAACACTATCCTAGGGCTGATGCTAACCCTAACCCTAACACTATCCTAGGCCTGATGCTAACCCTAACACAAACCCTAACACTATCCTCGCGCTGATGCTAACCCTAACCCTAACACTATCCTAGGCCTGATGCTAACCCTAACCCTAACCCTAAAACTATCCTAGGGCTGATGCTAACCGTAACCCTAACACTATCCTAGGGCTGATGCTAACCCTAACCCTAACCCTAACACTATCCTAGGGCTGATGCTAACCCTAACCCTAACACTATCCTAGGCCTGATGCTAACCCTAACCCTAACCCTAACACTATCCTAGGGCTGATGCTAACCCTAACCCTAACACTGTCCTAGGGCTGATGCTAACCCTAACCCTAACCCTAACACTATCCTAGGGCTGATGCTAACGCTAACGCTAACCCTAAAACTATCCTCGAACTGATGCTAACCCTAACCCTAACCCTAACACTATCCTAGGCCTGATGATAACCCTAACCCTAACCCTAACCATAACACTATCCTAGGGTTTATGTTAACCCTAACCCTAACACTATCCTAGGGCTGATGCTAACCCTAACCCTACCACTATCCTGGGCCTGATGCCAACCCTAACCCTAACAGTAACACTATCCTAGGGCTGATGCTAACCCTAACCCTAACACTATCCTAGGGCTGATGCTAACGCTAACCCTAACCCTAACACTATCCTAGGGCTGATGCTAACCCTAACGCTAACCCTAACACTATCCTTGAACTAATGCTAACCCTAACCCTAACCCTAACACTATCCTAGGCCTGATGATAACCCTAACCCTAACCCTAACACTATCCTATGGTTTATGTTAACCCTAACCCTAACACTATCCTAGGGCTGATGCTAACCCTAACCCTAACCCTAAAACTATCCTAGGGCGGATGCTAACCCTAACCCTAACCCTAACACTATCCTAGGGCTGATGCTAACCCTAACCCTAACACTATCCTAGGGCTGATGCTAACCCTAACCCTAACCCTAACACTATCCTAGGGCTGATGCTAACCCTAACGCTAACCCTAAAACTATCCTTGAACTGATGCTAACCCTAACCCTAACCCTAACACTATCCTAGGCCTGATGATAACCCTAACCCTAACCCTAACACTATCCTAGGGGTTATGTTAACCCTAACCCTAACACTATCCTAGGGCTGATGCTAACCCTAACCCTACCACTATCCTGGGCCTGATGCTAACCCTAACCCTAACACTAACACTATCCTAGGGCTGATGCTAACCCTAACCCTAACACTATCCTAGGGCTGATGCTAACCCTAACCCTAACACTATCCTAGGGCTGATGCTAACCCTAACGCTAACCCTAACACTATCTTGAACTAATGCTAACCCTAACCCTAACCCTAACACTATCCTAGGCCTGATGATAACCCTAACCCTAACCCTAACAATATCCTAGGGCTGATGCTAACCCTAACCCTAACTCTAACACTATCTTAGGGCTGAGGATAACCCTAACGATAACACTATCCTACGGCTGATGCTAACCCTAACCTTAACCCTAACACTATCCTAGGGCTGATGCTAACCCTAACCCTAACACTATCCTAGGCCTGATGCTAACCCTAACCCTAACCTTAACACTATCCTAGGGCTGATGCTAACCCTAACCCTAACACTATCCTAGGGCTGATGCTAACCCTAACCCTAACACTATCCTAGGCCTGATGATAACCCTAACCCTAACACTATCCTAGGGCTGATGCTAACCCTAACCCTAACCCTAATACTATCCTAGTGCTGATGCTAACCCTAACCCTAACCCTAACACTATCCTAGGGCTGATGCTAACCCTAACACTAACACTATGCTAGGGCAGATGCTAACCCTAACCCTACCCCTAACACTATCCTAGGGCTGATGCTAACCCTAACCCTAACGCTAACACTATCCTAGGGCTGAGGCTAACCCTAACCCTAACACTAACCTACGGCTGATGCTAACCCTTACCCTAACCCTAACACTATCCTAAGGCTGATGGTAACCCTAACACTAACACTATCTTAAGCCTGGTGCTAACCCTAACTCTAACCCTAACACTATCCTAGGGCTGATGCTAACCCTAACCCTAATAATATCCCAGGGCTGATGCTAACACTAACCTTAACCCTAACACTATCCTAGGCCTGATGCTAACCCTAACCCTAACCCTAACACTATCCTAGGGCTGATGCTAACCTTAACCCTAAGATTATCCTAGGGCTGATGCTAACCCTAACCCTAACCCTAACACTATCCCAGGGCTGATGCTAACCCTAACCCTAACACTATCCTAGGGCTGATGCTAACCCTAACCCTAACCCTAACACTATCCTAGGGCTGATTCTAACCCTAACCCTAACCCTAACACTATCCTATAGCTGATGCTAACCCTAACCCTAACCCTAACCCTAACCCTAATACTATCCTAGGGCTGATGCTAACCCTAACCCTAACCCTAACACTATCCTAGGGCTGATGCTAACCCTAACACTAACACTATCCTAGGGCTGATGCTAACCCTAACCCTAACTCTAACACTATCCTAGGGCTGATGCTAACCCTAACCCTAACACTATCCTAGGGCTGATGCTAACCCTAACCCTAACCCTAACACTATCCCAGGGCTGATGCTAACCCTAACCCTAACACTATCCCAGGGCTGATGCTAACCCTAACCCTAACACTATCCTAGGGCTGATGCTAACCCTAACCCTAACCCTAACACTATCCTAGGGCTGATGCTAACCCTAACCCTAACCCTAACACTATTCTATAGCTGATGCTAACCCTAACCCTAACCCTAACCCTAACCCTAATACTATCCTAGGGCTGATGCTAACCCTAACCCTAACCCTAACACTATCCTAGGGCTGATGCTAACCCTAACACTAACACTATGCTAGGGCTGATGCTAACCCTAACCCTACCCCTAACACTATCCTAGGGCTGATGCTAACCCTAACCCTAACCCTAACACTATCCTAGGGCTGAGGCTATCCCGAACCCTAACACTATCCTACGGCTGATGGTAACCCTAACCCTAACCCTAATACTATCCTAAGGCTGATGGTAACTCTAACACTAACACTATCCTAAGCCTGGTGCTAACCCTAACTCTAACCCTAGCACTATCCTAGGGCTGATGCTAACCCTAACCCTAATAATATCCTACGGCTGATGCTAACACTAACCCTAACCCTAACACTATCCTAGGCCTGATGCTAACCCTAACCCTAACCCTAACACTATCCTAGGGCTGATGCGAACCCTAAACCTAACACTATCCTAGGCCTGATGATAACCCTAACCCTAACCCTAATACTATCCTAGGGCTGATGCTAACCCTAACCCTAACCCTAACACTATCCTAGGGCTGATGCTAACCCTAACACTAACACTATGCTAGGGCTGATGCTAACCCTAACCCTACCCCTACCACTATCCTAGGGCTGATGCTAACCCTAACCCTAACGCTAACAATATCCTAGGGCTGAGGCTAACCCTAACCCTAACACTATCCTACGGCTGATGCTAACCCTAACCCTAACCCTAACACTATCCTAAGGCTGATGGTAACCCTAACACTAACACTATCCTAAGCCTGGTGCTAACCCTAACTCTAACCCTAACACTACCCTAGGGCTGATGCTAACCCTAACCCTAATAATATCCTCGGGCTGATGCTAACACTAACCCTAACCCTAACACTATCCTAGGGCTGATGCTAACCCTAACCCTAACACTATCCTAGGCCTGATGATAACCCTAACCCTAACCCTTACACTATCCTAGGGCTGATGCTAACCCTAACCCTAACACTATCCTAGGCCTGATGCTAACCCTAACCCTAACCCTAACACTATCCTAGGGCTGATGCTTACCCTAACCCTAACACTATCCTAGGCCTGATGCTAACCCTAACACAAACCCTAACACTATCCTAGCGCTGATGCTAACCCTAACCCTAACACTATCCTAGGCCTGATGCTAACCCTAACCCTAACCCTAAAACTATCCTAGGGCTGATGCTAAAAGTAACCCTAACACTATCCTAGGGCTGATGCTAACCCTAACCCTAACCCTAACACTATCCTAGGGCTGATGCTAACCCTAACCCTAACACTATCCTAGGCCTGATGCTAACCCTAACCCTAACCCTAACACTATCCTAGGGCTGATGCTAACCCTAACCCTAACACTGTCCTAGGGCTGATGCTAACCCTAACCCTAACCCTAACACTATCCTAGGGCTGATGCTAACGCTAACGCTAACCCTAAAACTATCCTTGAACTGATGCTAACCCTAACCCTAACCCTAACACTATCCTAGGCCTGATGATAACCCTAACCCTAACCCTAACACTATCCTAGGGTTTATGTTAACCCTAACCCTAACACTATCCTAGGGCTGATGCTAACCCTAACCCTACCACTATCCTGGGCCTGATGCTCACCCTAACCCTAACAGTAACACTATCCTAGGGCTGATGCTAACCCTAACCCTAACACTATCCTAGGGCTGATGCTAACGCTAACCCTAACCCTAACACTATCCTAGGGCTGATGCTAACCCTAACGCTAACCCTAACACTATCCTTGAACTAATGCTAACCCTAACCCTAACCCTAACACTATCCTAGGCCTGATGATAACCCTAACCCTAACCCTAACACTATCCTATGGTTTATGTTAACCCTAACCCTAACACTATCCTAGGGCTGATGCTAACCCTAACCCTAACCCTAAAACTATCCTAGGGCGGATGCTAACCCTAACCCTAACCCTAACACTATACTAGGGCTGATGCTAACCCTAACCCTAACACTATCCTAGGGCTGATGCTAACCCTAACCCTAACCCTAACACTATCCTAGGGCTGATGCTAACCCTAACGCTAACCCTAAAACTATCCTTGAACTGATGCTAACCCTAACCCTAACACTAACACTATCCTAGGCCTGATGATAACCCTAACCCTAACCCTAACACTATCCTAGGGGTTATGTTAACGCTAACCCTAACACTATCCTAGGGCTGATGCTAACCCTAACCCTACCACTATCCTGGGCCTGATGCTAACCCTAACCCTAACACTAACACTATCCTAGGGCTGATGCTAACCCTACCCTTACACTATCCTAGGGTTGATGCTAACCCTAACCCTAACCCTAACACTATCCTAGGGCTGATGCTAACCCTAATGCTAACCCTAACACTATCTTGAACTAATGCTAACCCAACCCTAACCCTAACACTATCCTAGGCCTTATGATAACCCTAACCCTAACCCTAACACTATCCTAGGGCTGATGCTAACCCTAACCCTAACTCTAACACTATCTTAGGGCTGAGGCTAACCCTAACGCTAACACTATCCTACGGCTGATGCTAACCCTAACCTTAACCCTAACAGTATCCTAGGGCTGATGCTAACCCTAACCCTAACACTATCCTAGGCCTGATGCTAACCCTAACCCTAACCTTAACACTATCCTAGGGCTGATGCTAACCCTAACCGTAACACTATCCTAGGGCTGATGCTAACCCTAACCCTAACACTATCCTAGGGCTGATGCTAACCCTAACCCTAACACTATCCTAGGCCTGATGATAACCCTAACCCTAACCCTAACACGATCCTAGGGCTGATGCTAACCCTAACACTAACACTATCCTAGGGCTGATGCTAACCCTAACCCTAACCCTAACACTATCCTAGGGCTGATGCTAACCCTAACCCTAACCCTAATACTATCCTAGGGCTGATGCTAACCCTAACCCTAACCCTAACACTATCCTAGGGCTGATGCTAACCCTAACACTAACACTATGCTAGGGCAGATGCTAACCCTAACCCTACCCCTAACACTATCCTAGGGCTGATGCTAACCCTAAACCTAACGCTAACACTATCCTAGGGCTGAGGCTAACCCTAACCCTAACACTAACCTACGGCTGATGCTAACACTTACCCTAACCCTAACACTATCCTAAGGCTGATGGTAACCCTAACACTAACACTATCTTAAGCCTGGTGCTAACCCTAACTCTAACCCTAACACTATCCTAGGGCTGATGCTAACCCTAACCCTAATAATATCCCAGGGCTGTTGCTAACACTAACCCTAACCCTAACACTATCCTAGGCCTGATGCTAACCCTAACCCTAACCCTAACACTATCCTAGGGCTGATGCTAACCTTAACCCTAACACTATCCTAGGCCTGATGATAACCCTAACCCTAACCCTAATACTATCGTAGGGCTGATGCTAACCCTAACCCTAACCCTAACACTATCCTAGGGCCGATGCTAACCCTAACACTAACACTATGCTGGGGCTGATGCTAACCCTAACCCTACCCCTAACACTATCCTAGGGCTGATGCTAACCCTAACCCTAACGCTAACACTATCCTAGGGCTGATGCTAACCCTAACGCTAACCCTAACACTATCCTTGAACTAATGCTAACCCTAACCCTAACCCTAACACTATCCTAGGCCTGATGATAACCCTAACCCTAACCCTAACACTATATTATGGTTTATGTTAACCCTAACCCTAACACTATCCTAGGGCTGATGCTAACCCTAACCCTAACCCTAACACTATCCTAGGGCGGATGCTAACCCTAACCCTAACCCTAACACTATCCTAGGTCTGATGCTAATCCTAACCCTAACACTATGCTAGGGCTGATGCTAACCCTAACCCTAACCCTAACACTATCCCAGGGCTGATGCTAACCCTAACGCTAACCCTAAAACTATCCTTGAACTGATGCTAAAACTAACCCTAACCCTAACACTATCCTAGGCCTGATGATAACCCTATCCCTAACCCCAACACTATCCTAGGGTTTATGTTAACCCTAACCCTAACACTATCCTAGGGCTGATGCTAACCCTAACCCTAACACTATCCTAGGGCTGATGCTAACCCTAACCCTAACCCTAACACTATCCTAGGGCTGATGCTAACCCTAACCCTAACACTATCCTAGGGCTGATGCTAACCCTAACCCTAACCCTAACACTCTCCTAGGGCTGATGCTAACCCTAACCCTAACACTATCCTAGGGCTGATGCTAACCCTAACCCTAACCCTAACACTGTCCTAGGGCTGATGCTAACCCTAACCCTAACACTATCGTAGGGCTGATGCTAACCCTAACCCTATCTCTAACACTATCCTAGGGCTGATGCTAACCCTAACCCTAACACTATCCTAGGGCTGATGCTAACCCTAACCCTAACCCTAACACTATCCCAGGGCTGATGCTAACCCTAACCCTAACACTATCCTAGGGCTGATGCTAACCCTAACCCTAACCCTAACACTATCCTAGGGCTGATGCTAACCCTAACCCTAACCCTAACACTATCCTATAGCTGATGCTAACCCTAACCCTAACCCTAACCCTAACCCTAATACTATCCTAGGGCTGATGCTAACCCTAACCCTAACCCTAACACTATCCTAGGGCTGATGCTCACCCTAACACTAACACTATGCTAGGGCTGATGCTAACCCTAACCCTACCCCTAACACTATCCTAGGGCTGATGCTAACCCTAACACTAACGCTAACACTATCCTAGGGCTGAGGCTAACCCTAACCCTAACACTATCCTACGGCTGATGGTAACCCTAACCCTAACCCTAACACTATCCTAAGGCTGATGGTAACCCTAACACTAACACTATCCTAAGCCTGGTGCTAACCCTAACTCTAACCCTAACAGTATCCTAGGGCTGATGCTAACCCTAACCCTAATAATATCCTACGGCTGATGCTAACACTAACCCTAACCCTAACACTATCCTAGGCCTGATGCTAACCCTAACCCTAACCCTAACACTATCCTAGGGCTGATGCTAACCCTAACCCTAACACTATCCTAGGCCTGATGATAACCCTATCCCTAAACCTAATACTATCCTAGGGCTGATGCTAACCCTAACCCGAACCCTAACACTATCCTAGGGCTGATGCTAACCCTAACACTAACAGTATGCTAGGACTGATGCTAACCCTAACCCTACCCCTAACACTATCCTAGGGCTGATGTTAACCCTAACCCTAACGCTAACAATAACCTAGGGCTGAGGCTAACCCTAACCCTAACACTATCCTACGGCTGATGCTAACCCTAACCCTAACCCTAACACTATCCTAAGTCTGATGGTAACCCTAACACTAACACTATCCTAAGCCTGGTGCTAACACTAACCCTAACCCTAACACTATCCTAGGGCTGATGCTAACCCTAACCCTAACACTATCCTAGGCCTGATGATAACCCTAACCCTAACCCTAACACTATCCTAGGGCTGATGATAACCCTAACCCTAACACTATCCTAGGCCTGATGCTAACCCTAACCATAACCCTAACACTATCCTAGGGCTGATGCTAACCCTAACCCTAACACTATCCTAGGCCTGATGCTAACCCTAACCCAAACCCTAACACTATCCTAGCGCTGATGCTAACCCTAACCCTAACACTATCCTAGGCCTGATGCTAACCCTAACCCTAACCCAAACACTATCCTAGGGCTGATGCTAACCGTAACCCTAATACTATCCTAGGGCTGATGCTAACCCTAACCCTAAACCTAACACTATCCTAGGGCTGATGCTAACCGTAACCCTAATACTATCCTAGGGCTGATGCTAACCCTAACCCTAAACCTAACACTATCCTAGGGCTGATGCTAACCCTAACCCTAACACTGTCCTAGGGCTGATGCTTACCCTAACCCTAACCCTAACACTATCCTAGGGCTGATGCTAACGCTAACGCTAACCCTAAAACTATCCTGTAACTGATGCTAACCCTAACCCTAACCCTAACACTATCCTAGGCCTGATGATAACCCTAACCCTAACACTAATACTATCCTAGGGCTGATGCTAACCCTAACCCTAACCCTAACACTATCCTAGGCCTGATGCTAACCCTAACCCTACGCTAACACTATCCTAGGGCTGATGCTAACCCTAACCCTAACACTGTCCTAGGGCTGATGCTAACCCTAACCCTAACCCTAACACTATCCTAGGGCTGATGCTAACGCTAACGCTAACCCTAAAACTATCCTGGAACTGATGCTAACCCTAACCCTAACCCTAACACTATCCTAGGCCTGATGATAACCCTAACCCTAACCCTAACACTATCCTAGGGCTGATGCTAACCCTAACCCTAACACTATCCTAGGGCTGATGCTAACCCTAACCCTAACCCTAACACTATCCCAGGGCTGATGCTAACCCTAACGCTAACCCTAAAATTATCCTTGAACTGATGCTAACCCTAACCCTAACCCTAACACTATCCTAGGCCTGATGATAACCCTATCCCTAACCCCAACACTATCCTAGGGTTTATGTTAACCCTAACCCTAACACTATCCTAGGGCTGATGCTAACCCTAACCCTAACACTATCCTAGGGCTGATGCTAACCCTAACCCTTACCCTAACACTATCCTAGGGCTGATGCTAACCCTAACCCTAACACTATCCTAGGGCTGATGCTAACCCTAACCCTAACCCTAACACTCTCCTAGGGCTGATGCTAACCCTAACCCTAACACTATCCTAGGGCTGATGCTAACCCTAACCCTAACCCTAACACTGTCCTAGGGCTGATGCTAACCCTAACCCTAACACTATCCTAGGGCTGATGCTAACCCTAACCCTAACCCTAACACTATCCCAGGGCTGATGCTAACCCTAACCCTAACACTATCCTAGGGCTGATGCTAACCCTAACCCTAACCCTAACACTATCCTAGGCCTGATGATAACCCTAACCCTAACACTAATACTATCCTAGGGCTGATGCTAACCCTAACCCTAACCCTAACACTATCCTAGGCCTGATGCTAACCCTAACCCTACGCTAACACTATCCTAGGGCTGATGCTAACCCTAACCCTAACACTGTCCTAGGGCTGATGCTAACCCTAACCCTAACCCTAACACTATCCTAGGGCTGATGCTAACGCTAACGCTAACCCTAAAACTATCCTGGAACTGATGCTAACCCTAACCCTAACCCTAACACTATCCTAGGCCTGATGATAACCCTAACCCTAACCCTAACACTATCCTAGGGTTTATGTTAACCCTAACCCTAACACTATCCTAGGGCTGATGCTAACCCTAACCCTACCACTATCCTGGGCCTGATGCTAACCCTAACCCTAACACTAACACTATCCTAGGGCTGATGCTAACCCTAACCCTAACACTATCCTAGGGCTGATGCTAACCCTAACCCTAACCCTAACACTATCCTAGGGCTGATGCTAACCCTAACGCTAACCCTAACACTATCCTTCAACTAATGCTAACCCTAACCCTAACCCTAACACTATCCTAGGCCTGATGATAACCCTAACCCTAACCCTAACACTATATTATGGTTTATGTTAACCCTAACCCTAACACTATCCTAGGGCTGATGCTAACCCTAACCCTAACCCTAACACTATCCTAGGGCGGATGCTAACCCTAACCCTAACCCTAACACTATCCTAGGGCTGATGCTAACCCTAACCCTAACACTATCCTAGGGCTGATGCTAACCCTAACCCTAACCCTAACACTATCCCAGGGCTGATGCTAACCCTAACGCTAACCCTAAAACTATCCTTGAACTGATGCTAACCCTAACCCTAACCCTAACACTATCCTAGGCCTGATGATAACCCTATCCCTAACCCCAACACTATCCTAGGGTTTATGTTAACCCTAACCCTAACACTATCCTAGGGCTGATGCTAACCCTAACCCTAACACTATCCTAGGGCTGATGCTAACCCTAACCCTAACCCTAACACTATCCTAGGGCTGATGCTAACCCTAACCCTAACACTATCCTAGGGCTGATGCTAACCCTAACCCTAACCCTAACACTCTCCTAGGGCTGATGCTAACCCTAACCCTAACACTATCCTAGGGCTGATGCTAACCCTAACCCTAACCCTAACACTGTCCTAGGGCTGATGCTAACCCTAACCCTAACACTATCCTAGGGCTGATGCTAACCCTAACCCTAACCCTAACACTATCCCAGGGCTGATGCTAACCCTAACCCTAACACTATCCTAGGGCTGATGCTAACCCTAACCCTAACCCTAACACTATCCTAGGGCTGATGCTAACCCTAACCCTAACCCTAACACTATCCTATAGCTGATGCTAACCCTAACCCTAACCCTAACCCTAACCCTAATACTATCCTAGGGCTGATGCTAACCCTAACCCTAACCCTAACACTATCCTAGGGCTGATGCTAACCCTAACACTAACACTATGCTAGGGCTGATGCTAACCCTAACCCTACCCCTAACACTATCCTAGGGCTGATGCTAACCCTAACCCTAACGCTAACACTATCCTAGGGCTGAGGCTAACCCTAACCCTAACACTAACTACGGCTGATGGTAACCCTAACCCTAACCCTAACACTATCCTAAGGCTGATGGTAACCCTAACACTAACACTATCCTAAGCCTGGTGCTAACCCTAACTCTAACCCTAACAGTATCCTAAGGCTGATGCTAACCCTAACCCTAATAATATCCTACGGCTGATGCTAACACTAACCCTAACCCTAACACTATCCTAGGCCTGATGCTAACCCTAACCCTAACCCTAACACTATCCTAGGGCTGATGCTAACCCTAACCCTAACACTATCCTAGGCCTGATGATAACCCTAACCCTAACCCTAATACTATCCTAGGGCTGATGCTAACCCTAACCCGAACCCTAACACTATCCTAGGGCTGATGCTAACCCTAACACTAACAGTATGCTAGGACTGATGCTAATCCTAACCCTACCCCTAACACTATCCTAGGGCTGATGTTAACCCTAACCCTAACGCTAACAATATCCTAGGGCTGAGGCTAACCCTAACCCTAACACTATCATACGGCTGATGCTAACCCTAACCCTAACCCTAACACTATCCTAAGTCTGATGGTAACCCTAACACTAACACTATCCTAAGCCTGGTGCTAACCCTAACTCTAACCCTAACACTACCCTAGGGCTGATGCTAACCCTAACCCTAATAATATCCTAGGGCTGATGCTAACACTAACCCTAACCCTAACACTATCCTAGGGCTGATGCTAACCCTAACCCTAACACTATCCTAGGCCTGATGATAACCCTAACCCTAACCCTAACACTATCCTAGGGCTGATGATAACCCTAACCCTAACACTATCCTAGGCCTGATGCTAACCCTAACCATAACCCTAACACTATCCTAGGGCTGATGCTAACCCTAACCCTAACACTATCCTAGGCCTGATGCTAACCCTAACCCAAACCCTAACACTATCCTAGCGCTGATGCTAACCCTAACCCTAACACTATCCTAGGCCTGATGCTAACCCTAACCCTAACCCAAACACTATCCTAGGGCTGATGCTAACCGTAACCCTAATACTATCCTAGGGCTGATGCTAACCCTAACCCTAAACCTAACACTATCCTAGGGCTGATGCTAACCCTAACCCTAACACTATCCTAGGCCTGATGCTAACCCTAACCCTAACCCTAACAATATCCTAGGGCTGATGCTAACCCTAACCCTAACACTGTCCTAGTGCTGATGCTTACCCTAACCCTAACCCTAACACTATCCTAGGGCTGATGCTAACGTTAACGCTAACCCTAAAACTATCCTGGAACTGATGCTAACCCTAACCCTAACCCTAACACTATCCTAGGCCTGATGATAACCCTAACCCTAACCCTATTACTATCCTAGGGCTGATGCTAACACTAACCCTAACCCTAACACTATCCTAGGGCTGATGCTAACCCTAACACTAACACTATGCTAGGGCTGATGCTAACCCTAACCCTAACCCTAACACTATCCTAGGCCTGATGCTAACCCTAACCCTAACGCTAACACTATCCTAGGGCTGATGCTAACCCTAACCCTAACACTGTCCTAGGGCTGATGCTAACCCTAACCCTAACCCTAACACTATGCTAGGGCTGATGCTAACGCTAATGCTAACCCTAAAACTATCCTGGAACTGATGCTAACCCTAACCCTAACCCTAACACTATCCTAGGCCTGATGATAACCCTAACCCTAACCCTAACACTATCCTAGGGTTTATGTTAACCCTAACCCTAACACTATCCTAGGGCTGATGCTAACCCTAACCCTACCACTATCCTGGGCCTGATGCTAACCCTAACCCTAACACTAACACTATCCTAGGGCTGATGCTAACCCTAACCCTAACACTATCCTAGGGCTGATGCTAACCCTAACCCTAACCCTAACACTATCCTAGGGCTGATGGTAACCCTAACGCTAACCCTAACACTATCCTTGAACTAATGCTAACCCTAACCCTAACCCTAACACTATCCTAGGCCTGATGATAACCCTAACCCTAACCCTAACACTATATTATGGTTTATGTTAACCCTAACCCTAACACTATCCTAGGGCTGATGCTAACCCTAACCCTAACCCTAACACTATCCTAGGGCGGATGCTAACCCTAACCCTAACCCGAACACTATCCTAGGGCTGATGCTAACCCTAACCCTAACACTATCCTAGGGCTGATGCTAACCCTAACCCTAACCCTAACACTATCCCAGGGCTGATGCTAACCCTAACGCTAACCCTAAAACTATCCTTGAACTGATGCTAACCCTAACCCTAACCCTAACACTATCCTAGGCCTGATGATAACCCTATCCCTATCCCCAACACTATCCTAGGGTTTATGTTAACCCTACCCCTAACACTATCCTAGGGCTGATGCTAACCCTAACCCTAACCCTAACACTCTCCTAGGGCTGATGCTAACCCTAACCCTAACACTATCCTAGGGCTGATGCTAACCCTAACCCTAACCCTAACACTGTCCTAGGGCTGATGCTAACCCTAACCCTAACACTATCCTAGGGCTGATGCTAACCCTAACCCTAACTCTAACACTATAATAGGGCTGATGCTAACCCTAACCCTAACACTATCCTAGGGTTGATGCTAACCCTAACCCTAACCCTAACACTATCCCAGGGCTGATGCTAACCCTAACCCTAACACTATCCTAGGGCTGATGCTAACCCTAACCCTAACCCTAACACTATCCTAGGGCTGATGCTAACCCTAACCCTAACCCTAACACTATCCTATAGCTGATGCTAACCCTAACCCTAACCCTAACCCTAACCATAATACTATCCTAGGGCTGATGCTAACCCTAACCCTAACCCTAACACTATCCTAGGGCTGATGCTAACCCTAACACTAACACTATGCTAGGGCTGATGCTAACCCTAACCCTACCCCTAACACTATCCTAGGGCTGATGCTAACCCTAACCCTAACGCTAACACTATCCTAGGGCTGAGGCTAACCCTAACCCTAACACTATCCTACGGCTGATGGTAACCCTAACCCTAACCCTAACACTATCCTAAGGCTGATGGTAACCCTAACACTAACACTATCCTAAGCCTGGTGCTAACCCTAACTCTAACCCTAACAGTATCCTAGGGCTGATGCTAACCCTAACCCTAATAATATCCTACGGCTGATGCTAACACTAACCCTAACCCTAACACTATCCTAGGACTGATGCTAACCCTAACCCTAACCCTAACACTATCCTAGGGCTGATGCTAACCCTAACCCTAACACTATCCTAGGCCTGATGATAACCCTAACCCTAACCCTAATACTATCCTAGGGCTGATGCTAACCCTAAGCCGAACCCTAAAACTATCCTAGGGCTGATGCTAACCCTAACACTAACACTATGCTAGGGCTGATGCTAACCCTAACCCTACCCCTACCACTATCCTAGGGCTGATGCTAACCCTAACCCTAACACTATCCTAGGGCTGATGCTAACCCTAACCCTAACCCTAACACTATCCCAGGGCTGATGCTAACCCTAACGCTAACCCTAAAACTATCCTTGAACTGATGCTAACCCTAACCCTAACCCTAACACTATCCTAGGCCTGATGATAACCCTATCCCTAACCCCAACACTATCCTAGGGTTTATGTTAACCCTACCCCTAACACTATCCTAGGGCTGATGCTAACCCTAACCCTAACCCTAACACTCTCCTAGGGCTGATGCTAACCCTAACCCTAACACTATCCTAGGGCTGATGCTAACCCTAACCCTAACCCTAACACTGTCCTAGGGCTGATGCTAACCCTAACCCTAACACTATCCTAGGGCTGATGCTAACCCTAACCCTAACTCTAACACTATCCTAGGGCTGATGCTAACCCTAACCCTAACACTATCCTAGGGTTGATGCTAACCCTAACCCTAACCCTAACACTATCCCAGGGCTGATGCTAACCCTAACCCTAACACTATCCTAGGGCTGATGCTAACCCTACCCCTAACCCTAACACTATCCTAGGGCTGATGCTAACCCTAACCCTAACCCTAACACTATCCTATAGCTGATGCTAACCCTAACCCTAACCCTAACCCTAACCCTAATACTATCCTAGGGCTGATGCTAACCCTAACCCTAACCCTAACACTATCCTAGGGCTGATGCTAACCCTAACACTAACACTATGCTAGGGCTGATGCTAACCCTAACCCTACCCCTAACACTATCCTAGGGCTGATGCTAACCCTAACCCTAACGCTAACACTATCCTAGGGCTGAGGCTAACCCTAACCCTAACACTATCCTACGGCTGATGGTAACCCTAACCCTAACCCTAACACTATCCTAAGGCTGATGGTAACCCTAACACTAACACTATACTAAGCCTGGTGCTAACCCTAACTCTAACCCTAACAGTATCCTAGGGCTGATGCTAACCCTAACCCTAATAATATCCTACGGCTGATGCTAACACTAACCCTAACCCTAACACTATCCTAGGACTGATGCTAACCCTAACCCTAACCCTAACACTATCCTAGGGCTGATGCTAACCCTAACCCTAACACTATCCTAGGCCTGATGATAACCCTAACCCTAACCCTAATACTATCCTAGGGCTGATGCTAACCCTAAGCCGAACCCTAAAACTATCCTAGGGCTGATGCTAACCCTAACACTAACACTATGCTAGGGCTGATGCTAACCCTAACCCTATCCCTACCACTATCCTAGGGCTGATGCTAACCCTAACCCTAACACTATCCTAGGCCTGATGCTAACCCTAACCCAAACCCTAACACTATCCTAGCGCTGATGCAACCCTAACCCTAACACTATCCTAGGCCTGATGCTAACCCTAACACTAACCCTAACACTATCCTAGGGCTGATGCTAACCGTAAACCTAACACTATCCTAGGGCTGATGCTAACCCTAACCCTAACACTGTCCTAGGGCTGATGCTAACCCTAACCCTAACCCTAACACTATCCTAGGGCTGATGCTAACGCTAACGCTAACCCTAAAACTATCCTTGAACTGATGCTAACCCTAACCCTAACCCTAACACTATCCTAGGCCTGATGATAACCCTAACCCTAACCCTAACACTATCCTAGGGTTTAGGTTAACCCTAACCCTAACACTATCCTAGGGCTGATGCTAACCCTAACCCTACGACTATCCTGGGCCTGATGCTAACCCTAACCCTAACACTAACAC
Source organism: Lemur catta (assembly GCF_020740605.2). Taxonomy (NCBI): domain Eukaryota; kingdom Metazoa; phylum Chordata; class Mammalia; order Primates; family Lemuridae; genus Lemur; species Lemur catta. The sequence continues at coordinate 143,170 of NW_025423755.1, read as the reverse complement.
TATCCTAGGGCTGATGCTAACCCTAACCCTAACACTATCCTAGGGCTGATGCTAACCCTAACGCTAACCCTAACACTATCCTTGAACTAATGCTAACCCTAACCCTAACCCTAACACTATCCTAGGCCTGATGATAACCCTAACCCTAACCCTAACACTATCCTATGGTTTATGTTAACCCTAACCCTAACACTATCCTAGGGCTGATGCTAACCCTAACCCTAACCCTAACACTATCCTAGGGCTGATGCTAACCCTAACCCTAACACTATCCTAGGGCTGATGCTAACCCTAACCCTAACCCTAACACTATCCTAGGGCTGATGCTAACCCTAACGCTAATCCTAACACTATCTTGAACTAATGCTAACCCTAACCGTAACCCTAACACTATCCTAGGCCTGATGATAACCCTAACCCTAACCCTAACACTATCCTAGGGCTGATGCTAACCCTAACCCTAACTCTAACACTATCTTAGGGCTGAGGCTAACCCTAACGCTAACACTATCCTACGGCTGATGCTAACCCTAACCTTAACCCTAACACTATCCTAGGGCTGATGCTAACCCTAACCCTAACACTATCCTAGGCCTGATGCTAACCCTAACCCTAAACTTAACACTATCCTAGGGCTGATGCTAACCCTAACCGTAACACTATCCTAGGGCTGATGCTAACCCTAACCCTAACACTATCCTAGGGCTGATGCTAACCCTAACCCTAACACTATCCTAGGCCTGATGATAACCCTAACCCTAACCCTAACACGATCCTAGGGCTGATGCTAACCCTAACACTAACACTATCCTAGGGCTGATGCTAACCCTAACCCTAACCCTAACACTATCCTAGGGCTGATGCTAACCCTAACACTAACCCTAATACTATCCTAGGGCTTATGCTAACCCTAACCCTAACCCTAACACTATCCTAGGGTTGATGCTAACCCTAACACTAACACTATGCTAGGGCAGATGCTAACCCTAACCCTACCCCTAACACTATCCTAGGGCTGATGCTAACCCTAACCCTAACGCTAACACTATCCTAGGGCTGAGGCTAACCCTAACCCTAACACTATCCTAAGCCTCGTGCTAACCCTAACTCTAACCCTAACACTATCCTAGGGCTGATGCTAACCCTAACCCTAATAATATCCTAGGGCTGATGCTAACACTAACCCTAACCCTAACACTATCCTAGGCCTGATGCTAACCCTAACCCTAACCCTAACACTATCCTAGGGCTGATGCTAACCCTAACCCTAACACTATCCTAGGCCTGATGATAACCCTAACCCTAACCCTAATACTATCCTAGGGCTGATGCTAACCCTAACCCTAACACTATCCTAGGGCTGATGCTAACCCTAACACTAACACTATGCTAGGGCTGATGCTAACCCTAACCCTAGAACTAACACTATCCTAGGGCTGATGCTAACCCTAACCCTAACGCTAACACTATCCTAGGGCTGAGGCTAACCCTAACCCTAACACTATCCTACGGCTGATGCTAACCCTAACCCTAACCCTAACACTATCCTAAGGCTGATGGTAACCCTAACACTAACACTATCCTAAGCCTGGTGGTAACCCTAACTCTAACCCTAACACTATCCTAGGGCTGATACTAACCCTAACCCTAATAATGTCCTAGGGCTGATGCTAACACTAACCCTAACCCTAACACTATCCTAGGGCTGATGCTAACTCTAACCCTAACCCTAACACTATCCTAGGGCTGATGCTAACCCTAACCCTAACACTATCCTAGGTCTGATGCTAACCCTAACCCTAACCCTAACACTATCCTAGGGCTGATGCTAACCCTAACCCTAACACTATCCTAGGCCTGATGCTAACCCTAACCCTAACCCTAACACTATCCTAGGGCTGATGCTAACCCTAACCCTAACACTATCCTAGGCCTGATGCTAACCCTAACCCTAACCCTACCACTATCCTAGGGCTGATGCTAACACTAACCCTAACACTATCCTAGGGCTGATGCTAACCCTAACCCTAACCCTAACACTATCACAGGGCTGATACTAACCCTAACGCTAACCCTAAAAGTATCCTTGAACTGATGCTAACCCTAACCCTAACCCTAACACTATCCTAGGCCTGATGATAACACTAACCCTAACCCCAACACTATCCTAGGGTTTATGTTAACCCTAACCCTAACACTATCCTAGGGCTGATGCTAACCCTAACCCTAACACTATCCTAGGGCTGATGCTAACCCTAACCCTAACCCTAACACTATCCTAGGGCTGATGCTAACCCTAACCCTAACACTATCCTAGGGCTGATGCTAACCCTAACCCTAACCCTAACACTCTCCTAGGGCTGAAGCTATCCCTAACCTTAACACTATCCTAGGGCTGATGCTAACCCTAACCCTAACACTAACACTGTCCTAGGGCTGATGATAACCCTAACCCTAACACTATCCTAGGGCTGATGCTAACCCTAACCCTAACTCTAACACTATCCTAGGGCTGATGCTAACCCTAACCCTAACACTATCCTAGGGCTGATGCTAACCCTAACCCTAACCCTAACACTATCCCAGGGCTGATGCTAACCCTAACCCTAACACTATCCTAGGGCTGATGCTAACCCTAACCCTAACCCTAACACTATCCTAGGGCTGATGCTAACCCTAACCCTAACCCTAACACTATCCTATAGCTGATGCTAACCCTAACCTTAACCCTAACCCTAACCCTAATACTATCCTAGGGCTGATGCTAACCCTAACCCTAACCCTAACACTATCCTAGGGCTGATGCTAACCCTAACACTAACACTATGCTAGGGCTGATGCTAACCCTAACCCTACCCCTAACACTATGCTAGGGCTGATGCTAACCCTAACCCTAACGCTAACACTATCCTAGGGCTGAGGCTAACCCTAACCCTAACACTATCCTAAGGCTGATGGTAACCCTAACACTAACACTAACCTAAGCCTGGTGCTAACCCTAACTCTAACCCTAACACTATCCTAGGGCTGATGCTAACCCTAAACCTAATAATATCCTACGGCTGATGCTAACACTAACCCTAACCCTAACACTATCCTAGGCCTGATGCTAACCCTAACCCTAACCCTAACACTATCCTAGTGCTGATGCGAACCCTAAACCTAACACTATCCTAGGCCTGATGATAACCCTAACCCTAACCCTAATACTATCCTAGGGCTGATGCTAACCCTAACCCTAACCCTAACACTATCCTAGGGCTGATGCTAACCCTAACACTAACACTATGCTAGGGCTGATGCTAACCCTAACCCTACCCCTACCACTATCCTAGGGCTGATGCTAACCCTAACCCTAACGCTAATAATATCCTAGGGCTGAGGCTAACCCTAACCCTAACACTATCCTACGGCTGATGCTAACCCTAACCCTAACCCTAACACTATCCTAAGGCTGATGGTAACCCTAACACTAACACTATCCTAAGCCTGGTGTTAACCCTAACTCTAACCCTAACACTACCCTAGGGCTGATGCTAACCCTAACCCTAATAATATCCTCGGGCTGATGCTAACACTAACCCTAACAGTAACACTATCCTAGGGCTGATGCTAACCCTAACCCTAACACTATCCTAGGGCTGATGCTAACGCTAACCCTAACCCTAACACTATCCTAGGGCTGATGCTAACCCTAACGCTAACCCTAACACTATCCTTGAACTAATGCTAACCCTAACCCTAACCCTAACACTATCCTAGGCCTGATGATAACCCTAACCCTAACCCTAACACTATCCTAGGGGTTATGTAAACCCTAACCCTAACACTATCCTAGGGCTGATGCTAACCCTAACCCTAACCCTAACACTATCCTAGGGCTGATGCTAACCCTAACGCTAACCCTAACACTATCTTGAACTAATGCTAACCCTAACCCTAACCCTAACACTATCCTAGGCCTGATGATAACCCTAACCCTAACCCTAACACTATCCTAGGGCTGATGCTAACCCTAACTCTAACTCTAACACTATCTTAGGGCTGAGGCTAACCCTAACGCTAACACTATCCTACGGCTGATGCTAACCCTAACCTTAACCCTAACACTATCCTAGGGCTGATGCTAAACCTAACCCTAACACTATCCTAGGCCTGATGCTAACCCTAACCCTAACCTTAACACTATCCTAGGGCTGATGCTAACCCTAACCGTAACACTATCCTAGGGCTGATGCTAACCCTAACCCTAACACTATCCTAGGGCTGATGCTAACCCTAACCCTAACACTATCCTAGGCCTGAGGATAACCCTAACCCTAACCCTAACACGATCCTAGGGCTGATGCTAACCCTAACACTAACACTATCCTAGGGCTGATGCTAACCCTAACCCTAACCCTAACACTATCCTAGGGCTGATGCTAACCCTAACCCTAACCCTAATACTATCCTAGGGCTGATGCTAACCCTAACCCTAACCCTAACACTATCCTAGGGCTGATGCTAACCCTAACACTAACACTATGCTAGGGCAGATGCTAACCCTAACCCTACCCCTAACACTATCCTAGGGCTGATGCTAACCCTAACCCTAACGCTAACACTATCCTAGGGTTGAGGCTAACCCTAACCCTAACACTAACCTACGGCTGATGCTAACCCTTACCCTAACCCTATCACTATCCTAAGGCTGATGGTAACCCTAACAGTAACACTATCTTAAGCCTGGTGCTAACCCTAACTCTAACCCTAACACTATCCTAGGGCTGATGCTAACCCTAACCCTAATAATATCCCAGGGCTGATGCTAACACTAACCCTAACCCTAACACTATCCTAGGCCTGATGCTAACCCTAACCCTAACCCTAACACTATCCTAGGGCTGATGCTAACCCTAACCCTAATACTATCCTAGGCCTGATGATAACCCTAACCCTAACCCTAATACTATCCTAGGGCTGATGCTAACCCTAACCCTAACCCTAACACTATCCTAGGGCTGATGCTAACCCTAACACTAACACTATGCTTGGGCTGATGCTAACCCTAACCCTACCCCTAACACTATCCTAGGGCTGATGCTAACCCTAACCCTAACGCTAAGACTATCCTAGGGCTGAGGCTAACCCTAACCCTAACACTATCCTACGGCTGATGCTAACCCTAACCCTAACCCTAACACTATACTAAGGCTGATGGTAACCCTAACACTAACATTATCCTAAGCCTGGTGCTAACCCTAACTCTAACCCTAACACTATCCTAGGGCTGATCCTAACCCTAACCCTAATAATATCCTAGGGCTGATGCTAACACTAACCCTAATCCTAAAACTATCCTAGGGCTGATGCTAACTCTAACCCTAACCCTAACACTATCCTAGGGTTGATGCTAACCCTAACCCTAAAACTATCCTAGGCCTGATGCTAACCCTAACCCTGACCCTAACACTATCCTAGGGCTGATGCTAACCCTAACCCTAACACTATCCTAGGCCTGATGCTAACCCTAACCCTAACCCTAACACTATCCTAGGGCTGATGCTAACCCTAACCCTAACACTATCCTAGGCCTGATGCTAACCCTAACCCTAACCCTAACACTATCCTAGGGCTGATGCTAACCCTAACCCTAACACTATCCTAGGCCTGATGCTAACCCTAACCCTAACCCTAACACTATCCTAGGGCTGATTCTAACCCTAACCCTAACACTATCCGAGGGCTGATGCTAACCCTAACCCTAACCCTAACACTATCCTAGGGCTGATGCTAACCCTAACCCTAACACTATCCTAGGCCTGATGCTAACCCTAACCCTAACCCTAACACTATGCTAGGGCTGATGCTAACCCTAACCCTAACACTGTCCTAGGGCTGATGCTAACCCTAACCCTAACCCTAACACTATCCTAGGGCTGATGCTAACCCTAACGCTAACCGTAAAACTATCCTTGAACTGATGCTAACCCTAACCCTAACCCTAACACTATCCTAGGCCTGATGATAACCCTAACCCTAACCCTAACACTATCATAGGGTTTATGTTAACCCTAACCCTAACACTATCCTAGGGCTGATGCTAACCCTAACCCTACCACTATCCTGGGCCTGATGCTAACCCTAACCCTAACACTAACACTATCCTAGGGCTGATGCTAACCATAACCCTAACACTATCCTAGGGCTGATGCTAACCCTAACCCTAACCCTAACACTATCCTAGGGCTGATGCTAACCCTAACGCTAACCCTAACACTATCCTTCAACTAATGCTAACCCTAACCCTAACCCTAACACTATCCTAGGCCTTATGATAACCCTAACCCTAACCCTAACACTATCCTAGTGTTTATGTTAACCCTAACCCTAACACTATCCTAGGGCTCATGCTAACCATAACCCTAACCCTAACACTATCCTAGGGCGGATGCTAACCCTAACCCTAACCCTAACACTATCCTATGGCTGATGCTAACCCTACCCCTAACACTATCCTAGGGATGATGCTAACCCTAACCCTAACGCTAACAGTATCCTAGGGCTGAGGCTAACCCTAACCCTAACACTAACCTACGGCTGATGCTAACCCTTACCCTAACCCTAACACTATCCTAAGGCTGATGGTAACCCTAACACTAACACTATCCTAAGCCTGGTGCTAACCCTAACTCTAACCCTAACACGATCCTAGGGCTGATGCTAACCCTAACCCTAATAATATCCTAGGGCTGATGCTAACACTAACCCTAACCCTAACACTATCCTAGGCCTGATGCTAACCCTAACCCTAACCCTAACAGTATCCTAGGGCTGATGCTAACCATAACCCTAACACTATCCTAGGCCTGATGATAACCCTAACCCTAACCCTAATACTATCCTAGGGCTGATGCTAACCCTAACCCTACCCCTAACACTATCCTAGGGCTGATGCTAACCCTAACCCTAACGCTAACACTATCCTAGGGCTGAGGCTAACCCTAACCCTAACACTATCCTACGGCTGATGCTAACCCTAACCCTAACCCTAACACTATCCTAGGGCTGATGCTAACCCTAACCCTAACCCTAACACTATCTTTGTTCTGATGGTAACCCTAACGCTAACCATAAAACTATCCTTGAACTGATGCTAACCCTAACCCTAACCCTAACACTATCCTAGGGGTTATGTTAACACTAACCCTAACACTATCCTAGGGCTGATGCTAACCCTAACCCTACCACTATCCTGGGCCTGATGCTAACCCTAACCCTAACACTAACACTATCCTAGGGCTGATGCTAACACTAACCCTAACACTATCCTAGGGCTGATGCTAACCCTAACCCTAACCCTAACACTATCCTAGGGCTGATGCTAACCCTAACGCTAACCCTAACACTATCTTGAACTAATGCTAACCCTAACCCTAACCCTAACACTATCCTAGGCCTGATGATAACCCTAACCCTAACACTAACACTATCCTAGGGCTGATGCTAACCCTAACCCTAACTCTAACACTATCTTAGGGCTGAGGCTAACCCTAACGCTAACACTATCCTACGGCTGATGCTAACCCTAACCTTAACCCTAACACTATCCTAGGGCTGATGCTAACCCTAACCCTAACACTATCCTAGGCCTGATGCTAACCCTAACCTTAACACTATCCTAGGGCTGATGCTAACCCTAACCGTAACACTATCCTAGGGCTGATGCTAACCCTAACCCTAACACTATCCTAGGGCTGATGCTAACCCTAACCGTAACACTATCCTAGGGCTGATGCTAACCCTAACCCTAACACTAACCTACGGCTGATGCTAACCCTTACCCTAACCCTAACACTATCCTAAGGCTGATGGTAACCCTAACACTAACACTATCTTAAGCCTGGTGCTAACCCTAACTCTAACACTAACACTATCCTAGGGCTGATGCTAACCCTAACCCTAATAATATCCCAGGGCTGATGCTAACACTAACCCTAACCCTAACACTATCCTAGGCCTGATGCTAACCCTAACCCTAACACTATCCTAGGGCTGATGCTAACCCTAACCCTAACACTATCCTAGGCCTGATGATAACCCTAACCCTAACCCTAATACTATCCTAGGGCTGATGCTAACCCTAACCCTAACCCTAACACTATCCTAGGGCTGATGCTAACCCTAACACTAACACTATGCTTGGGCTGATGCTAACCCTAACCCTACCCCTAACACTATCCTAGGGCTGATGCTAACCCTAACCCTAACGCTAACACTATCCTAGGGCTGAGGCTAACCCTAACCCTAACACTATCCTACGGCTGATGCTAACCCTAACCCTAACCCTAACACTATCCTAAGGCTGATGGTAACCCTAACACTAACACTATCCTAAGCCTGGTGCTAACCCTAACTCTAACCCTAACAGTATCCTAGGGCTGATCCTAACCCTAACCCTAATAATATCCTAGGACTGATGCTAACACTAACCCTAACCCTAACACTATCCTAGGGCTGATGCTAACTCTAACCCTAACCCTAACACTATCCTAGGGTTGATGCTAACCCTAACCCTAAAACTATCCTAGGCCTGATGCTAACCCTAACCCTAACCCTAACACTATCCTAGGGCTGATGCTAACCCTAACCCTAACACTATCCTAGGCCTGATGCTAACCCTAACCCTAACCCTAACACTATCCTAGGGCTGATGCTAACCCTAACTCTAACACTATCCTAGGCCTGATGCTAACCCTAACCCTAACCCTAACACTATCCTAGGGCTGATGCTAACCCTAACCCTAACACTATCCTAGGCCTGATGCTAACCCTAACCCTAACCCTAACACTATCCTAGGGCTGGTTCTAACCCTAACCCTAACACTATCCGAGGGCTGATGCTAACCCTAACCCTAACCCTAACACTATCCTAGGGCTGATGCTAACCCTAACGCTAACCCTAACACTATCCTTCAACTAATGCTAACCCTAACCCTAACACTATCCTAGGCCTCATGATAACCCTAACCCTAACCCTAACACTATCCTAGGGTTTATGTTAACCCTAACCCTAACACTATCCTAGGGCTCATGCTAACCCTAACCCTAACCCTAACACTATCCTAGGGCGGATGCTAACCCTAACCCTAACCCTAACACTATCCTATGGCTGATGCTAATCCTACCCCTAACACTATCCTAGGGCTGATGCTAACCCTAACCCTAACTCTAACAGTATCCTAGGGCTGAGGCTACCTCTAACCCTAACACTAACCTACGGCTGATGCTAACCCTTACCCTAACCCTAACACTATCCTAAGGCTGATGGTAACCCTAACACTAACACTATCCTAAGACTGGTGCTAACCCTAACTCTAACCCTAACACTATCCTAGGGCTGATGCTAACCCTAACCCTAATAATATCCTAGGGCTGATGCAAACACTAACCCTAACCCTAACACTATCCTAGGCCTGATGCTAACCCTAACCCTAACCCTAACACTATCCTAGGGCTGATGCTAACCCTAACCCTAACACTATCCTAGGCCTGATGATAACACTAACCCTAACCCTAATACTATCCTAGGGCTGATGCTAACCCTAACCCTAACCCTAACACTATCCTAAGCTGGTGCTAACCCTAACACTAACACTATGCTAGGGCTGATGCTAACCCTAACCCTACCCCTAACACTATCCTAGGGCTGATGCTAACCCTAACCCTAACGCCAACACTATCCTAGGGCTGAGGCTAACCCTAACCCTAACACTATCCTACGGCTGATGGTAACCCTAACCCTAACCTTAACACTATCCTAAGGCTGATGGTAACCCTAACACTAACACTATCCTAAGCCTGGTGCTAACCCTAACTCTAACCCTAACACTATCCTAGGGCTGATGCTAACCCTAACCCTAATAATATCCTACGGCTGATGCTAACACTACCCCTAACCCTAACACTATCCTAGGCCTGATGCTAACCCTAACCCTAACCCTAACACTATCCTAGGGCTGATGCTAACCCTAACCCTAACACTATCCTAGGCCTGATGATAACCCTAACCCTAACCCTAATACTATCCTAGGGCTGATGCTAACCCTAACCCTAACCCTAACACTATCCTAGGGCTGATGCTAACCCTAACACTAACAAGATGCTAGGGCTGATGCTAACCCTAACCCTACCCCTAACACTATCCTAGGGCTGATGCTAACCCTAACCCTAACGCTAACAATATCCTAGGGCTGAGGCTAACCCTAACCCTAACACTATCCTACGGCTGATGCTAACCCTAACCCTAACCCTAACACTATCCTAAGGCTGATGGTAACCCTAACACTAACACTATCCTAAGCCTGGTGCTAACCCTAACTCTAACCCTAACACTATCCTAGGGCTGATCCTAACCCTAACCCTAATAATATCCTAGGGCTGATGCTAACACTAACCCTAACCCTAACACTATCCTAGGGCTGATGCTAACACTAACCCTAACCCTAACACTATCCTAGGGCTGATGCTAACTCTACTCCTAACCCTAACACTATCCTAGGGCTGATGCTAACCCTAACCGTAACACTATCCTAGGCCTGATGCTAACCCTAACCTTAACACTATCCTAGGGCTGATGCTAACCCTAACCGTAACACTATCCTAGGGCTGATGCTAACCCTAACCCTAACACTATCCTAGGGCTGATGCTAACCCTAACCCTAACACTATCCTAGGCCTGATGATAACCCTAACCCTAACCCTAACACGATCCTAGGGCTGATGCTAACCCTAACACTAACACTATCCTAGGGCTGATGCTAACCCTAACCCTAACCCTAACACTATCCTAGGGCTGATGCTAACCCTAACCCTAACCCTAATACTATCCTAGGGCTGATGCTAACCCTAACCCTAACCCTAACACTATCCTAGGGCTGATGCTAACCCTAACACTAACACTATGCTAGGGCAGATGCTAACCCTAACCCTACCCCTAACACTATCCTAGGGCTGATGCTAACCCTAACCCTAACTCTAACACTATCCTAGGGCTGAGGCTAACCCTAACCCTAACACTAACCTACGGCTGATGCTAACCCTTACCCTAACCCTAACACTATCCTAAGGCTGATGGTAACCCTAACACAAACACTATCTTAAGCCTGGTGCTAATCCTAACTCTAACACTAACACTATCCTAGGGCTGATGCTAACCCTAACCCTAATAATATCCCAGGGCTGATGCTAACACTAACCCTAACCCTAACACTATCCTAGGCCTGATGCTAACCCTAACCCTAACACTATCCTAGGGCTGATGCTAACCCTAACCCTATCACTATCCTAGGCCTGATGATAACCCTAACCCTAACCCTAATACTATCCTAGGGCTGATGCTAACCCTAACCCTAACCCTAACACTATCCTAGGGCTGATACTAACCCTAACACTAACACTATGCTTGGGCTGATGATAACCCTAACCCTACCCCTAACACTATCCTAGGGCTGATGCTAACCCTAACCCTAACCCTAACACTATCCTAAGGCTGATGGTAACCCTAACACTAACACTATCCTAAGCCTGGTGCTAACCCTAACTCTAACCCTAACACTATCCTAGGGCTGATCCTAACCCTAACCCTAATAATATCCTAGGGCTGATGCTAACACTAACCCTAACCCTAACACTATCCTAGGGCTGATGCTAACTCTAACCCTAACACTAACACTATCCTAGGGTTGATGCTAACCCTAACCCTAAAACTATCCTAGGCCTGATGCTAACCCTAACCCTAACCCTAACACTATCCTAGGGCTGATGCTAACCCTAACCCTAACACTATCCTAGGCCTGATGCTAACCCTAACCCTAACCCTAACACTATCGTAGGGCTGAAGCTAACCCTAACCCTAACACTATCCTAGGCCTGATGCTAACCCTAACCCTAACCCTAACACTATCCTAGGGCTGATGCTAACCCTAACCCTAACACTATCCTAGGCCTGATGCTAACCCTAACCCTAACCCTAACACTATCCTAGGGCTGATTCTAACCCTAACCCTAACACTATCCGAGGGCTGATGCTAACCCTAACCCTAACCCTAACACTATCCTAGGGCTGATGCTAACCCTAACACTAACAAGATGCTAGGGCTGATGCTAACCCTAACCCTACCCCTAACACTATCCTAGGGCTGATGCTAACCCTAACCCTAACGCTAACAATATCCTAGGGCTGAGGCTAACCCTAACCCTAACACTATCCTACGGCTGATGCTAACCCTAACCCTAACCCTAACACTATCCTAAGGCTGATGGTAACCCTAACACTAACACTATCCTAAGCCTGGTGCTAACCCTAACTCTAACCCTAACACTATCCTAGGGCTGATCCTAACCCTAACCCTAATAATATCCTAGGGCTGATGCTAACACTAACCCTAACCCTAACACTATCCTAGGGCTGATGCTAACACTAACCCTAACCCTAACACTATCCTAGGGCTGATGCTAACTCTAACCCTAACCCTAACACTATCCTAGGGCTGATGCTAACCCTAACCCTAACACTATCCTAGGCCTGATGCTAACCCTAACCTTAACACTATCCTAGGGCTGATGCTAACCCTAACCGTAACACTATCCTAGGGCTGTTGCTAACCCTAACCCTAACACTATCCTAGGGCTGATGCTAACCCTAACCCTAACACTATCCTAGGCCTGATGATAACCCTAACCCTAACCCTAACACGATCCTAGGGCTGATGCTAACCCTAACACTAACACTATCCTAGGGCTGATGCTAACCCTAACCCTAACCCTAACACTATCCTAGGGCTGATGCTAACCCTAACCGTAACCCTAATACTATCCTAGGGCTGATGCTAACCCTAACCCTAACCTTAACACTATCCTAGGGCTGATGCTAACCCTAACACTAACACTATGCTAGGGCAGATGCTAACCCTAACCCTACCCCTAACACTATCCTAGGGCTGATGCTAACCCTAACCCTAACGCTAACACTATCCTAGGGCTGAGGCTAACCCTAACCCTAACACTAACCTACGGCTGATGCTAACCCTTACCCTAACCCTAACACTATCCTAAGGCAGATGGTAACCCTAACACTAACACTATCTTAAGCCTGGTGCTAACCCTAACTCTAACACTAACACTATCCTAGGGCTGATGCTAACCCTAACCCTAATAATATCCCAGGGCTGATGCTAACTCTAACCCTAACACTAACACTATCCTAGGGTTGATGCTAACGCTAACCCTAAAACTATCCTAGGCCTGATGCTAACCCTAACCCTAACCCTAACACTATCCTAGGGCTGATGCTAACCCTAACCCTAACACTATCCTAGGCCTGATGCTAACCCTAACCCTAACCCTAACACTATCGTAGGGCTGAAGCTAACCCTAACCCTAACACTATCCTAGGCCTGATGCTAACCCTAACCCTAACCCTAACACTATCCTAGGGCTGATGCTAACCCTAACCCTAACACTATCCTAGGCCTGATGCTAACCCTAACCCTAACCCTAACACTATCCTAGGGCTGATTCTAACCCTAACCCTAACACTATCCGAGGGCTGATGCTAACCCTAACCCTAACCCTAACACTATCCTAGGGCTGATGCTAACCCTAACACTAACAAGATGCTAGGGCTGATGCTAACCCTAACCCTACCCCTAACACTATCCTAGGGCTGATGCTAACCCTAACCCTAACGCTAACAATATCCTAGGGCTGAGGCTAACCCTAACCCTAACACTATCCTACGGCTGATGCTAACCCTAACCCTAACCCTAACACTATCCTAAGGCTGATGGTAACCCTAACACTAACACTATCCTAAGCCTGGTGCTAACCCTAACTCTAACCCTAACACTATCCTAGGGCTGATCCTAACCCTAACCCTAATAATATCCTAGGGCTGATGCTAACACTAACCCTAACCCTAACACTATCCTAGGGCTGATGCTAACACTAACCCTAACCCTAACACTATCCTAGGGCTGATGCTAACTCTAACCCTAACCCTAACACTATCCTAGGGCTGATGCTAACCCTAACCCTAACACTATCCTAGGCCTGATGCTAACCCTAACCTTAACACTATCCTAGGGCTGATGCTAACCCTAACCGTAACACTATCCTAGGGCTGTTGCTAACCCTAACCCTAACACTATCCTAGGGCTGATGCTAACCCTAACCCTAACACTATCCTAGGCCTGATGATAACCCTAACCCTAACCCTAACACGATCCTAGGGCTGATGCTAACCCTAACACTAACACTATCCTAGGGCTGATGCTAACCCTAACCCTAACCCTAACACTATCCTAGGGCTGATGCTAACCCTAACCCTAACCCTAATACTATCCTAGGGCTGATGCTAACCCTAACCCTAACCTTAACACTATCCTAGGGCTGATGCTAACCCTAACACTAACACTATGCTAGGGCAGATGCTAACCCTAACCCTACCCCTAACACTATCCTAGGGCTGATGCTAACCCTAACCCTAACGCTAACACTATCCTAGGGCTGAGGCTAACCCTAACCCTAACACTAACCTACGGCTGATGCTAACCCTTACCCTAACCCTAACACTATCCTAAGGCAGATGGTAACCCTAACACTAACACTATCTTAAGCCTGGTGCTAACCCTAACTCTAACACTAACACTATCCTAGGGCTGATGCTAACCCTAACCCTAATAATATCCCAGGGCTGATGCTAACACTAACCCTAACCCTAACACTATCCTAGGGCTGATGCTAACACTAACCCTAACCCTAACACTATCCTAGGGCTGATGCTAACTCTACTCCTAACCCTAACACTATCCTAGGGCTGATGCTAACCCTAACCGTAACACTATCCTAGGCCTGATGCTAACCCTAACCTTAACACTATCCTAGGGCTGATGCTAACCCTAACCGTAACACTATCCTAGGGCTGATGCTAACCCTAACCCTAACACTATCCTAGGGCTGATGCTAACCCTAACCCTAACACTATCCTAGGCCTGATGATAACCCTAACCCTAACCCTAACACGATCCTAGGGCTGATGCTAACCCTAACACTAACACTATCCTAGGGCTGATGCTAACCCTAACCCTAACCCTAACACTATCCTAGGGCTGATGCTAACCCTAACCCTAACCCTAATACTATCCTAGGGCTGATGCTAACCCTAACCCTAACCCTAACACTATCCTAGGGCTGATGCTAACCCTAACACTAACACTATGCTAGGGCAGATGCTAACCCTAACCCTACCCCTAACACTATCCTAGGGCTGATGCTAACCCTAACCCTAACTCTAACACTATCCTAGGGCTGAGGCTAACCCTAACCCTAACACTAACCTACGGCTGATGCTAACCCTTACCCTAACCCTAACACTATCCTAAGGCTGATGGTAACCCTAACACTAACACTATCTTAAGCCTGGTGCTAATCCTAACTCTAACACTAACACTATCCTAGGGCTGATGCTAACCCTAACCCTAATAATATCCCAGGGCTGATGCTAACACTAACCCTAACCCTAACACTATCCTAGGCCTGATGCTAACCCTAACCCTAACACTATCCTAGGGCTGATGCTAACCCTAACCCTATCACTATCCTAGGCCTGATGATAACCCTAACCCTAACCCTAATACTATCCTAGGGCTGATGCTAACCCTAACCCTAACCCTAACACTATCCTAGGGCTGATACTAACCCTAACACTAACACTATGCTTGGGCTGATGATAACCCTAACCCTACCCCTAACACTATCCTAGGGCTGATGCTAACCCTAACCCTAACCCTAACACTATCCTAAGGCTGATGGTAACCCTAACACTAACACTATCCTAAGCCTGGTGCTAACCCTAACTCTAACCCTAACACTATCCTAGGGCTGATCCTAACCCTAACCCTAATAATATCCTAGGGCTGATGCTAACACTAACCCTAACCCTAACACTATCCTAGGGCTGATGCTAACTCTAACCCTAACACTAACACTATCCTAGGGTTGATGCTAACCCTAACCCTAAAACTATCCTAGGCCTGATGCTAACCCTAACCCTAACCCTAACACTATCCTAGGGCTGATGCTAACCCTAACCCTAACACTATCCTAGGCCTGATGCTAACCCTAACCCTAACCCTAACACTATCGTAGGGCTGAAGCTAACCCTAACCCTAACACTATCCTAGGCCTGATGCTAACCCTAACCCTAACCCTAACACTATCCTAGGGCTGATGCTAACCCTAACCCTAACACTATCCTAGGCCTGATGCTAACCCTAACCCTAACCCTAACACTATCCTAGGGCTGATTCTAACCCTAACCCTAACACTATCCGAGGGCTGATGCTAACCCTAACCCTAACCCTAACACTATCCTAGGGCTGATGCTAACCCTAACACTAACAAGATGCTAGGGCTGATGCTAACCCTAACCCTACCCCTAACACTATCCTAGGGCTGATGCTAACCCTAACCCTAACGCTAACAATATCCTAGGGCTGAGGCTAACCCTAACCCTAACACTATCCTACGGCTGATGCTAACCCTAACCCTAACCCTAACACTATCCTAAGGCTGATGGTAACCCTAACACTAACACTATCCTAAGCCTGGTGCTAACCCTAACTCTAACCCTAACACTATCCTAGGGCTGATCCTAACCCTAACCCTAATAATATCCTAGGGCTGATGCTAACACTAACCCTAACCCTAACACTATCCTAGGGCTGATGCTAACACTAACCCTAACCCTAACACTATCCTAGGGCTGATGCTAACTCTAACCCTAACCCTAACACTATCCTAGGGCTGATGCTAACCCTAACCCTAACACTATCCTAGGCCTGATGCTAACCCTAACCTTAACACTATCCTAGGGCTGATGCTAACCCTAACCGTAACACTATCCTAGGGCTGTTGCTAACCCTAACCCTAACACTATCCTAGGGCTGATGCTAACCCTAACCCTAACACTATCCTAGGCCTGATGATAACCCTAACCCTAACCCTAACACGATCCTAGGGCTGATGCTAACCCTAACACTAACACTATCCTAGGGCTGATGCTAACCCTAACCCTAACCCTAACACTATCCTAGGGCTGATGCTAACCCTAACCCTAACCCTAATACTATCCTAGGGCTGATGCTAACCCTAACCCTAACCTTAACACTATCCTAGGGCTGATGCTAACCCTAACACTAACACTATGCTAGGGCAGATGCTAACCCTAACCCTACCCCTAACACTATCCTAGGGCTGATGCTAACCCTAACCCTAACGCTAACACTATCCTAGGGCTGAGGCTAACCCTAACCCTAACACTAACCTACGGCTGATGCTAACCCTTACCCTAACCCTAACACTATCCTAAGGCAGATGGTAACCCTAACACTAACACTATCTTAAGCCTGGTGCTAACCCTAACTCTAACACTAACACTATCCTAGGGCTGATGCTAACCCTAACCCTAATAATATCCCAGGGCTGATGCTAACACTAACCCTAACCCTAACACTATCCTAGGCCTGATGCTAACCCTAACCCTAACACTATCCTAGGGCTGATGCTAACCCTAACCCTATCACTATCCTAGGCCTGATGATAACCCTAACCCTAACCCTAATACTATCCTAGGGCTGATGCTAACCCTAACCCTAACCCTAACACTATCCTAGGGCTGATGCTAACCCTAACACTAACACTATGCTTGGGCTGATGATAACCCTAACCCTACCCCTAACACTATCCTAGGGCTGATGCTAACCCTAACCCTAACCCTAACACTATCCTAAGGCTGATGGTAACCCTAACACTAACACTATCCTAAGCCTGGTGCTAACCCTAACTCTAACCCTAACACTATCCTAGGGCTGATCCTAACCCTAACCCTAATAATATCCTAGGGCTGATGCTAACACTAACCCTAACCCTAACACTATCCTAGGGCTGATGCTAACTCTAACCCTAACACTAACACTATCCTAGGGTTGATGCTAACCCTAACCCTAAAACTATCCTAGGCCTGATGCTAACCCTAACCCTAACCCTAACACTATCCTAGGGCTGATGCTAACCCTAACCCTAACACTATCCTAGGCCTGATGCTAACCCTAACCCTAACCCTAACACTATCGTAGGGCTGATGCAAACCCTAACCCTAACACTATCCTAGGCCTGATGCTAACCCTAACCCTAACCCTAACACTATCCTAGGGCTGATGCTAACCCTAACCCTAACACTATCCTAGGCCTGATGCTAACCCTAACCCTAACCCTAACACTATCCTAGGGCTGATTCTAACCCTAACCCTAACACTATCCGAGGGCTGATGCTAACCCTAACCCTAACCCTAACACTATCCTAGGGCTGATGCTAACCCTAACGCTAACCCTAACACTATCCTTCAACTAATGCTAACCCTAACCCTAACCCTAACACTATCCTAGGCCTCATGATAACTCTAACCCTAACCCTAACACTATCCTAGGGTTTATGTTAACCCTAACCCTAACACTATCCTAGGGCTCATGCTAACCCTAACCCTAACCCTAACACTATCCTAGGGCGGATGCTAACCCTAACCCTAACCCTAACACTATCCTATGGCTGATGCTAACCCTACCCCTAACACTATCCTAGGGCTGATGCTAACCCTAACCCTAACGCTAACAGTATCCTAGGGCTGAGGCTAACCCTAACCCTAACACTAACATACGGCTGATGCTAACCCTTACCCTAACCTTAACACTATCCTAAGGCTGATGGTAACCCTAACACTAACACTATCCTAAGCCTGGTGCTAACCCTAACTCTAACCCTAACACTATCCTAGGGCTGATGCTAACCCTAACCCTAATAATATCCTAGGGCTGATGCTAACACTAACCCTAACCCTAACACTATCCTAGGCCTGATGCTAATCCTAACCCTAACCCTAACACTATCCTAGGGCTGATGCTAACCCTAACACTAACACTATGCTTGGGCTGATGCTAACACTAACCCTACCCCTAACACTATCCTAGGGCTGATGCTAACCCTAACCCTAACGCTAACACTATCCTAGGGCTGAGGCTAACCCTAACCCTAACACTATCCTACGGCTGATGCTAACCCTACCCCTAACCCTAACACTATCCTAGGGCTGATGCTAACCCTAACCCTAACCCTAACACTATCCTAGGGCTGATGCTAACCCTAACGCTAACCCTAAAACTATCCTTGAACTGATGCTAACCCTAACCCTAACCCTAACACTATCCTAGGCCTGATGATAACCCTAACCCTAACCCTAACACTATCCTAGGGGTTATGTTAACACTAACCCTAACACTATCCTAGGGCTGATGCTAACCCTAACCCTACCACTATCCTGGGCCTGATGCTAACCCTAACCCTAATACTAACACTATCCTAGGGCTGATGCTAACCCTAACCCTAACACTATCCTAGGGCTGATGCTAACCCTAACCCTAACCCTAACAGTATCCTAGGGCTGATGCTAACCGTAACGCTAACCCTAACGCTATCTTGAACTAATGCTAACCCTAACCCTAACCCTAACACTATCCTAGGCCTGATGATAACCCTAACCCTAACCCTAACACTATCCTAGGGCTGATGCTAACCCTAACCCCAACTCTAACACTATCTTAGGGCTGAGGCTAACCCTAACGCTAACACTATCCTACGGCTGATGCTAACCCTAACCTTAACCCTAACACCATCCTAGGGCTGATGCTAACCCTAACCCTAACACTATCCTAGGCCTGATGCTAACCCTAACCCTAACCTTAACACTATCCTTGGGCTGATGCTAACCCTAACCGTAACACTATCCTAGGGCTGATGCTAACCCTAACCCTAACACTATCCTAGGGCTGATGCTAACCCTAACCCTAACACTATCCTAGGCCTGATGATAACCCTAACCCTAACCCTAACACGATCCTAGGGCTGATGCTAACCCTAACACTAACACTATCCTAGGGCTGATGCTAACCCTAACCCTAACCCTAACACTATCCTAGGGCTGATGCTAACCCTAACCCTAACCCTAATACTATCCTAGGGCTGATGCTAACCCTAACCCTAAGCCTAACACTATCCTAGGGCTGATGCTAACCCTAACACTAACACTATGCTAGGGCAGATGCTAACCCT
This sequence comes from Lemur catta, assembly GCF_020740605.2. NCBI lineage: Eukaryota > Metazoa > Chordata > Mammalia > Primates > Lemuridae > Lemur > Lemur catta. Next base: position 122,964 of record NW_025423755.1, on the reverse strand, counting down.
AACCCTACCCCTAACACTATCCTAGGGCTGATGCTAACCCTAAACCTAACGCTAACACTATCCTAGGCCTGAGGCTAACCCTAACCCTAACACTATCCTAGGCCTGATGCTAACCCTAACCCTAACCTTAACACTATCCTAGGGCTGATGCTAACCCTAACCGTAACACTATCCTAGGGCTGATGCTAACCCTAACCCTAACACTATCCTAAGGCTGATGGTAACCCTAACACTAACACTATCCTAAGCCTGGTGCTAACCCTAACTCTAACCCTAACACTATGCTAGGGCTGATGCTAACCCTAACCCTAATAATATCCCAGGGCTGACGCTAACACTAACCCTAACCCTAACACTATCCTAGGCCTGATGCTAACCCTAACCCTAACCCTAACACTATCCTAGGGCTGATGCTAACCCTAACCCTAACACTATCCTAGGCCTGATGATAACCCTAACCCTAACCCTATACTATCCTAGGGCTGATGCTAACCCTAACCCTAACCCTAACACTATCCTAGGGCTGATGCTAACCCTAACACTAACACTATGCTTGGGCTGATGCTAACCCTAACCCTACCCCTAACACTATCCTAGGGCTGATGCTAACCCTAAACCTAACGCTAACACTATCCTAGGGCTGAGGCTAACCCTAACCCTAACACTATCCTACGGCTGATGCTAACCCTAACCCTAACCCTAACACTATCCTAAGGCTGATGGTAACCCTAACACTAACACTATCCTAAGCCTGGTGCTAACCCTAACTCTAACCCTAACACTATCCTAGGGCTGATCCTAACCCTAACCCTAATAATATCCTAAGGCTGATGCTAACACTAACCCTAACCCTAACACTATCCTAGGGCTGATGCTAACTCTAACCCTAACCCTAACACTATCCTAGGGTTGATGCTAACCCTAACCCTAACACTATCCTAGGGCTGATGCTAACCCTAACCCTAACCCTAACACTATCCCAGGGCTGATGCTAACCCTAACGCTAACCCTAAAACTATCCTTGAACTGATGCTAACCCTAACCCTAACCCTAACACTATCCTAGGCCTGATGATAACCCTAACCCTAACCCCAACACTATCCTAGGGTTTATGTTAACCCTAACCCTAACACTATCCTAGGGCTGATGTTAAACCTAACCCTAACACTATCCTAGGGCTGATGCTAACCCTAACCCTAACCCTAACACTATCCTAGGGCTGATGCTAACCCTAACACTAACACTATCCTAGGGCTGATGCTAACCCTAACCCTAACCCTAACACTCTCCTAGGGCTGATGCTAACCCTAACCCTAACACTATCCTAGGGCTGATGCTAACCCTAACCCTAACCCTAACACTATCCCAGGGCTGATGCTAACCCTAACCCTAACACTATCCTAGGGCTGATGCTAACCCTAACCCTAACACTATCCTAGGCCTGATGCTAACCCTAACCCAAACCCTAACACTATCCTAGCGCTGATGCTAACCCTAACCCTAATACTATCCTAGGCCTGATGCTAACCCTAACCCTAACCCTAACACTGTCCTAGGGCTGATGCTAACCGTAACCCTAACCCTAAAACTATCCTAGGGCTGACGCTAACCCTAACCCTAACACTATGCTAGGGCTGATGCTAACCCTAACCCTACCCCTAACACTATCCTAGGGCTGATGCTAACCCTAACCCTAACGCTAACACTATCCTAGGGCTGAGGCTAACCCTAACCCTAACCCTAACACTATCCTAGGGCTGATGCTAACCCTAACGCTAACCCTAACACTATCCTTGAACTGATGCTAACCCTAACCTTAACCCTAACACTATCCTAGGCCTGATGATAACCCTAACCCTAACCCTAACACTATCCTAGGGTTTATGTTAACCCTAACCCTAACAGTATCCTAGGGCTGATGCTAACCCTAACCCTAAACCTAACACAATCCTAGGGCGGATGCTAACCCTAACCCTAACCCTAACACTATCCTAGGGCTGATGCTAACCCTAACACTAACACTATCCTAGGGCTGATGCTAACCCTAACCCTAACCCTAACACTATCCTAGGGCTGATGCTAACCCTAACCCTAACACTATCCTAGGGCTGATGCTAACCCTAACCCTAACCCTAACACTGTCCTAGGGCTGATGCTAACCCTAACCCTAACACTATCCTAGGGCTGATGCTAACCCTAACCCTAACCCTAACACTGTCCTAGGGCTGATGCTAACCCTAACCCTAACACTATCCTAGGGCTGATGCTAACCCTAACCCTAACCCTAACACTCTCCTAGGGCTGATGCTAACCCTAACCCTAACACTATCCTAGGGCTGATGCTAACCCTAACCCTAACCCTAACACTGTCCTAGGGCTGATACTAACCCTAACCCTAACACTATCCTAGGGCTGATGCTAACCCTAACCCTAACCCTAACACTATCCTAGGGCTGATGCTAACCCTAACCCTAACACTATCCTAGGGCTGATGCTAACCCTAACCCTAACCCTAACACTATCCCAGGGCTGATGCTAACCCTAACCCTAACACTATCCTAGGGCTGATGCTAACCCTAACCCTAACCCTAACACTATCCTAGGGCTGATGCTAACCCTAATCCTAACCCTAACACTATCGTATAGCTGATGCTAACCCTAACCCTAACCCTAACCCTAACCCTAATACTATCCTAGGGCTGATGCTAACCCTAACCCTAACCCTAACACTATCCTAGGGCTGATGCTAACCCTAACACTAACACTATGCTAGGGCTGATGCTAACCCTAACCCTACCCCTAACACTATCCTAGGTCTGATGCTAACCCTAACCCTAACGCTAACACTATCCTCAGGCTGAGGCTAACCCTAACCCTAACACTATCCTACGGCTGATGCTAACCCTAACCCTAACCCTAACACTATCCTAAGGCTGATGGTAACCCTAACACTAACACTATCCTAAGCCTGGTGCTAACCCTAACTCTAACCCTAACACTATCCTAGGGCTGATGCTAACCCTAACCCTAATAATATCCTACGGCTGATGCTAACACTAACCCTAACCCTAACACTATCCTAGGCCTGATGCTAACCCTAACCCTAACCCTAACACTATCCTAGGGCTGATGCTAACCCTAACCCTAACACTATCCTAGGCCTGATGATAACCCTAACCCTAACCCTAATACTATCCTAGGGCTGATGCTAACCCTAACCCTAACCCTAACACTATCCTAGGGCTGATGCTTACCCTAACACTAACAGTATGCTAGGGCTGATGCTAACCCTAACCCTACCCCTAACACTATCCTAGGGCTGAGGCTAACCCTAACCCTAACACTATCCTACGGCTGATGCTAACCCTAACCCTAACCCTAACACTATCCTAAGTCTGATGGTAACCCTAACACTAACACTATCCTAAGCCTGGTTCTAACCCTAACTCTAACCCTAACACTACCCTAGGGCTGATGTTAACCCTAACCCTAATAATATCCTAGGGCTGATGCTAACACTAACCCTAACCCTAACACTATCCTAGGGCTGATGCTAACCCTAACCCTAACCCTAACACTATCCCAGGGCTGATGCTAACCCTAACCCTAACACTATCCTAGGGCTGATGCTAACCCTAACCCTAACCCTAACACTATCCTAGGGCTGATGCTAACCCTAACCCTAACAATAACACTATCCTATAGCTGATGCTAACCCTAACCCTAACCCTAACCCTAACCCTAATACTATCCTAGGGCTGATGCTAACCCCAACCCTAACCCTAACACTATCCTAGGGCTGATGGTAACCCTAACACTAACCCTAACACTGTCCTAGGGCTGATGCTAACCCTAACCCTAACACTATCCTAGGGCTGATGCTAACCCTAACCCTAACTCTAACACTATCCTAGGGCTGATGCTAAACCTAACCCTAACCCTAACACTATCCTAGGGCTGATGCTAACCCTAACCCTAACCCTAACACTATCCCAGGGCTGATGCTAACCCTAACCCTAACACTATCCTAGGGCTGATGCTAACCCTAACCCTAACCCTAACACTATCCTAGGGCTGATGCTAACCCTAACCCTAACAATAACACTATCCTATAGCTGATGCTAACCCTAACCCTAACCCTAACCCTAACCCTTATACTATCCTAGGGCTGATGCTAACCCCAACCCTAACCCTAACACTATCCTAGGGCTGATGCTAACCCTAACACTAACACTATGCTAGGGCTGATGCTAACCCTAACTCTACCCCTAAAACTATCCTAGGGCTGATGCTAACCCTAACCCTAACGCTAACACTATCCTAGTGCTGAGGCTAACCCTAACCCTAACACTATCCTACGGCTGATGGTAACCCTAACCCTAACCCTAACACTATCCTAAGGCTGATGGTAACCCTAACACTAACACTATCCTAAGCCTGGTGCTAACCCTAACTCTAACCCTAACACTACCCTAGGGCTGATGCTAACCCTAATCCAAATAATATCCTAGGGCTGATGCTAACACTAACCCTAACCCTAACACTATCCTAGGGCTGATGCTAACCCTAACCCTAACACTATCCTAGGCCTGATGATAACCCTAACCCTAACCCTAACACTATCCTAGGGCTGATGATAACCCTAACCCTAACACTATCATAGGCCTGATGCTAACCCTAACCATAACCCTAACACTATCCTAGGGCTGATGCTAACCCTAACCCTAACACTATCCGAGGCCTGATGCTAACCCTAACCCAAACCCTAACACTATCCTAGCGCTGATGCTAACCCTAACCCTAACACTATCCTAGGCCTGATGCTAACCCTAACCCTAACCCAAACACTATCCTAGGGCTGATGCTAACCGTAACCCTAATACTATCCTAGGGCTGATGCTAACCCTAACCCTAACCCTAACACTATCCTAGGGCTGATGCTAACCCTCACCCTAACACTATCCTAGGCCTGATGCTAACCCTAACCCTAACCCTAACAATATCCTACGGCTGATGCTAACCCTAACCCTAACACTGTCCTAAGCCTGATGCTTACCCTAACCCTAACCCTAACACTATCCTAGGGCTGATGCTAACGCTAACGCTAACCCTAAAACTATCCTGGAACTGATGCTAACCCTAACCCTAACCCTAACACTATCCTAGGGCTGATGATAACCCTAACCCTAACCCTAACACTATCCTAGGGTTTATGTTAACCCTAACCCTAACACTATCCTAGGGCTGATGCTAACCCTAACCCTACCACTATCCTGGGCCTGATGCTAACCCTAACCCTAACACTAACACTATCCTAGGGCTGATGCTAACCCTAACCCTAACACTATCCTAGGGCTGATGCTAACCCTAACCCTAACCCTAACCCTAACACTATCCTAGGGCTGATGCTAACCCTAACAGTAACCCTAACACTATCCTTGAACTAATTCTTACCCCTCACCCTAATCCTAACACTATCCTAGGCCTGATGATAACCCTAACCCTAACCCTAACACTATCCTATGGTTTATGTTAACCCTAACCCTAACACTATCCTAGGGCTGATGCTAACCCTAACCCTAACCCTAACACTATCCTAGGGCGGATGCTAACCCTAACCCTAACCCTAACACTATCCTAGGGCTGATGCTAACCCTAACCCTAACCCTAACACTATCCCAGGGCTGATGCTAACCCTAACGCTAACCCTAAAACTATCCTTGAACTTATGCTAACCCTAACCCTAACCCTAACACTATCCTAGGCCTGACGATAAACCTAACCCTAACCCCAACACTATCCTAGGGTTTATGTTAACCCTAACCCTAACACTATCCTAGGGCTGATGCTAACCCTAACCCTAACACTATCCTAGGGCTGATGCTAACCCTAACCCTAACCCTAACACTATCCTAGGGCTCATGCTAACCCTAACCCTAACACTATCCTAGGGCTGATGCTAACCCTAACCCTAACCCTAACACTGTCCTAGGGCTGATGCTAACCCTAACCCTAACACTATCCTAGGGCTGATGCTAACCCTAACCCTAACTCTAACACTATCCTAGGGCTGATGCTAAACCTAACCCTAACCCTAACACTATCCTAGGGCTGATGATAACCCTAACCCTAACCCTAACACTATCCCAGGGCTGATGCTAACCCTAACCCTAACACTATCCTAGGGCTGATGCTAACCCTAACCCTAACCCTAACACTATCCTAGGGCTGATGCTAACCCTAACCCTAACAATAACACTATCCTATAGCTGATGCTAACCCTAACCCTAACCCTAACCCTAACCCTAATACTATCCTAGGGCTGATGCTAACCCCAACCCTAACCCTAACACTATCCTAGGGCTGATGCTAACCCTAACCCTAACACTATGCTAGGGCTGATGCTAACCCTAACCCTACCCCTAACACTATCCTAGGGCTGAGGCTAACCCTAACCCTAACACTATCCTACGGCTGATGGTAACCCTAACCCTAACCCTAACACTATCCTAAGGCTGATGGTAACCCTAACACTAACACTATCCTAAGCCTGGTGCTAACCCTAACTCTAACCCTAACACTATCCTAGGGCTGATGCTAACCCTAACCCTAATAATATCATACGGCTGATGCTAACACTAACCCTAACCCTAACACTATCCTAGGCCTGATGCTAACCCTATCCCTAAACCTAACACAATCCTAGGGCGGATGCTAACCCTAACCCTAACCCTAACACTATCCTAGGGCTGATGCTAACCCTAACACTAACACTATCCTAGGGCTGATGCTAACCCTAACCCTAACACTATCCTAGGGCTGATGCTAACCCTAACCCTAACACTATCCTAGGGCTGATGCTAACCCTAACCCTAACCCTAACACTGTCCTAGGGCTGATGCTAACCCTAACCCTAACACTATCCTAGGGCTGATGCTAACCCTAACCCTAACCCTAACACTGTCCTAGGGCTGATGCTAACCCTAACCCTAACACTATCCTAGGGCTGATGCTAACCCTAACCCTAACCCTAACACTGTCCTAGGGCTGATGCTAACCCTAACCCTAACACTATCCTAGGGCTGATGCTAACCCTAACCCTAACCCTAACACTGTCCTAGGGCTGATGCTAACCCTAACCCTAACACTATCCTAGGGCTGATGCTAACCCTAACCCTAACCCTAACACTATCCTAGGGCTGATGCTAACCCTAACCCTAACACTGTCCTAGGGCTGATGCTAACCCTAACCCTAACACTATCCTAGGGCTGATGCTAACCCTAACCCTAACCCTAACACTGTCCTAGGGCTGATGCTAACCCTAACCCTAACACTATCCTAGGGCTGATGCTAACCCTAACCCTAACCCTAACACTGTCCTAGGGCTGATGCTAACCCTAACCCTAACACTATCCTAGGGCTGATGCTAACCCTAACCCTAACCCTAACACTGTCCTAGGGCTGATGCTAACCCTAACCCTAACACTATCCTAGGGCTGATGCTAACCCTAACCCTAACCCTAACACTATCCTAGGGCTGATGCTAACCCTAACCCTAACACTATCCTAGGGCTGATGCTAACCCTAACCCTAACCCTAACACTATCCCAGGGCTGATGCTAACCCTAACCCTAACACTATCCTAGGGCTGATGCTAACCCTAACCCTAACCCTAACACTATCCTAGGGCTGATGCTAACCCTAACCCTAACCCTAACACTATCCTATAGCTGATGCTAACCCTAACCCTAACCCTAACCCTAACCCTAATACTATCCTAGGGCTGATGCTAACCCTAACCCTAACCCTAACACTATCCTAGGGCTGATGCTAACCCTAACACTAACACTATGCTAGCGCTGATGCTAACCCTAACCCTACCCCTAACACTATCTTAGGGCTGATGCTAACCCTAACCCTAACGCTATCACTATCCTAGGGCTGAGGCTAACCCTAACCCTAACACTATCCTACGGCTGATGCTAACCCTAACCCTAACCCTAACACTAATCTAAGGCTGATGGTAACCCTAACACTAACACTATCCTAAGCCTGGTGCTAACCCTAACTTTAACCCTAACACTATCCTAGGGCTGATGCTAACCCTAACCCTAATAATATCCTACGGCTGATGCTAACACTAACCCTAACCCTAACACTATCCTAGGGCTGATGCTAACCCTAACCCTAACACTATCCTAGGCCTGATGATAACCCTAACCCTAACCCTAATACGATCCTAGGGCTGATGCTAACCCTAACCCTAACCCTAACACTATCCTAGGGCTGATGCTAACCCTAACACTAACAGTATGCTAGGACTGATGCTAACCCTAACCCTACCCCTAACACTATCCTAGGGCTGATGTTAACCCCAACCCTAACGCTAACAGTATCCTAGGGCTGAGGGTAACCCTAACCCTAACACTATCCTACGGCTGATGCTAACCCTAACCCTAACCCTAACACTGTCCTAAGTCTGATGGTATCCCTAACACTAACACTATCCTAAGCCTGGTGCTAACCCTAACTCTAACCCTAACACTACCCTAGGGCTGATGCTAACCCTAACCCTAATAATATCCTAGGGCTGATGCTAACACTAACCCTAACCATAACACTATCCTAGGGCTGATGCTAACCCTAACCCTAACACTATCCTAGGCCTGATGATAACCCTAACCCTAACCCTAACACTATCCTAGGGCTGATGATAACCCTAACCCTAACACTATCCTAGGCCTGATGCTAACCCTAACCATAACCCTAACACTATCCTAGGGCTGATGCTAACCCTAACCCTAACACTATCCTAGGCCTGATGCTAACCCTAACCCAAACCCTAACACTATCCTAGCGCTGATGCTAACCCTAACCGTAACACTATCCTAGGCCTGATGCTAACCCTAACCCTAACCCAAACACTATCCTAGGGCTGATGCTAACCGTAACCCTAATACTATCCTAGGTCTGATGCTAACCCTAACCCTAACCCTAACACTATCCTAGGGCTGATGCTAACCCTAACCCTAACACTATCCTAGGCCTGATGCTAACCCTAACCCTAACCCTAACACTGTCCTAGGGCTGATGCTTACCCTAACCCTAACCCTAACACTATCATAGGGCTGATGCTAACGCTAACGCTAACCCTAAAACTATCCTGGAACTGATGCTAACCCTAACCCTAACCCTAACACTATCCTAGGCCTGATGATAACCCTAACCCTAACCCTAATACTATCCTAGGGCTGATGCTAACCCTAACCCTAAAACACTATCCTAGGGCTGATGCTAACCCTAACACTAACACTTTGCTAGGGCTGATGCTAACCCTAACCCTAACCCTAACACTATCCTAGGCCTGATGCTAACCCTAACCCTAACCCTAAGACTATCCTAGGGCTGATGCTAACCCTAACCCTAACACTGTCCTAGGGCTGATGCTAACCCTAACCCTAACCCTAACACTATCCTAGGGCTGATGCTAACGCTAACGCTAACCCTAAAACTATCCTGGAACTGATGCTAACCCTAACCCTAACCCTAACACTATCCTAGGCCTGATGCTAACCCTAACCCTAACCCTAACACTATCCTAGGCCTGATGATAACCCTAACCCTAACCCTAACACTATATTATGGTTTATGTTAACCCTAACCCTAACACTATCCTAGGGCTGATGCTAACCCTAACCCTAACCCTAACACTATCCTAGGGCGGATGCTAACCCTAACCCTAACCCTAACACTATCCTAGGGCTGATGCTAACCCTAACACTAACGCTATCCTAGGCCTGATGATAACCCTAACCCTAACCCTAACACTATCCTATGGTTTATGTTAACCCTAACCCTAACACTATCCTAGGGCTAATGCTAACCCTAACCCTAACCCTAACACTATCCTAGGGCGGATGCTAACCCTAACCCTAACCCTAACACTATCCTAGGGCTGATGCTAACCCTAACCCTAATACTATCCTAGGGCTGATGCTAACCCTAACCCTAACCCTAACACTATCCCAGGGCTGATGCTAACCCTAACGCTAACCCTAAAACTATCCTTGAACTTATGCTAACCCTAACCCTAACCCTAACACTATCCTAGGCCTGACGATAACCCTAACCCTAACCCCAACACTATCCTAGGGTTTATGTTACCCTAACCCTAACACTATCCTAGGGCTGATGCTAACCCTAACCCTAACACTATCCTAGGGCTGATGCTAACCCTAACCCTAACCCTAACACTATCCTAGGGCTGATGCTAACCCTAACCCTAACACTATCCTAGGGCTGATGCTAACCCTAACCCTAACCCTAACACTCTCCTAGGGCTGATGCTAACCCTAACCCTAACACTATCCTAGGGCTGATGCTAACCCTAACCCTAACACTATCCTAGGGCTGATGCTAACCCTAACACTAACACTATCCTAGGGCTGATGCTAAACCTAACCCTAACCCTAACACTATCCTAGGGCTGATGCTAACCCTAACCCTAACCCTAACACTATCCCAGGGCTGTTGCTAACCCTAACCCTAACACTATCCTAGGGCTGATGCTAACCCTAACCCTAACCCTAACACTATCCTAGGGCTGATGCTAACCCTAACCCTAACCCTAACACTATCCTATAGCTGATGCTAACCCTAACCCTAACCCTAACCCTAACCCTAATACTATCCTAGGGCTGATGCTAACCCCAACCCTAACCCTAACACTATCCTAGGGCTGATGCTAACCCTAACACTAACACTATGCTAGGGCTGATGCTAACCCTAACCCTACCCCTAACACTATCCTAGGGCTGATGCTAACCCTAACCCTAACGCTAACACTATCCTAGGGCTGAGGCTAACCCTAACCCTATCACTATCCTACGGCTGATGGTAACCCTAACCCTAACCCTAACACTATCCTAAGGCTGATGGTAACCCTAACACTAACACTATCCTAAGCCTCGTGCTAACCCTAACTCTAACCCTAACACTATCCTAGGGCTGATGCTAACCCTAACCCTAATAATATCCTAAGGCTGATGCTAACACTAACCCTAACCCTAACACTATCCTAGGCCTGATGCTAACCCTATCCTTAAACCTAACACAATCCTGGGGCGGATGCTAACCCTAACCCTAACCCTAACACTATCCTAGGGCTGATGCTAACCCTAACACTAACACTATCCTAGGGCTGATGCTAACCCTAACACTAACCCTAACACTATCCTAGGGCTGATGCTAACCCTAACCCTAACACTATCCTAGGGCTGATGCTAACCCTAACCCTAACACTATCCTAGGGCTGATGCTAACCCTAACCCTAACCCTAACACTGTCCTAGGGCTGATGCTAACCCTAACCCTAACACTATCCTAGGGCTGATGCTAACAATAACCCTAACCCTAACACTGTCCTAGGGCTGATGCTAACCCTAACCCTAACACTATCCTAGGGCTGATGCTAACCCTAACCCTAACCCTAACACTATCCTAGGGCTGATGATAACCCTAACCCTAACACTATCATAGGCCTGATGCTAACCCTAACCATAACCCTAACACTATCCTAGGGCTGATGCTAACCCTAACCCTAACACTATCCGAGGCCTGATGCTAACCCTAACCCAAACCCTAACACTATCCTAGCGCTGATGCTAACCCTAACCCTAACACTATCCTAGGCCTGATGCTAACCCTAACCCTAACCCAAACACTATCCTAGGGCTGATGCTAACCGTAACCCTAATACTATCCTAGGGCTGATGCTAACCCTAACCCTAACCCTAACACTATCCTAGGGCTGATGCTAACCCTCACCCTAACACTATCCTAGGCCTGATGCTAACCCTAACCCTAACCCTAACAATATCCTACGGCTGATGCTAACCCTAACCCTAACACTGTCCTAAGCCTGATGCTTACCCTAACCCTAACCCTAACACTATCCTAGGGCTGATGCTAACGCTAACGCTAACCCTAAAACTATCCTGGAACTGATGCTAACCCTAACCCTAACCCTAACACTATCCTAGGCCTGATGATAACCCTAACCCTAACCCTAACACTATCCTAGGGTTTATGTTAACCCTAACCCTAACACTATCCTAGGGCTGATGCTAACCCTAACCCTACCACTATCCTGGGCCTGATGCTAACCCTAACCCTAACACTAACACTATCCTAGGGCTGATGCTAACCCTAACCCTAACACTATCCTAGGGCTGATGCTAACCCTAACCCTAACCCTAACCCTAACACTATCCTAGGGCTGATGCTAACCCTAACAGTAACCCTAACACTATCCTTGAACTAATTCTTACCCCTCACCCTAATCCTAACACTATCCTAGGCCTGATGATAACCCTAACCCTAACCCTAACACTATCCTATGGTTTATGTTAACCCTAACCCTAACACTATCCTAGGGCTGATGCTAACCCTAACCCTAACCCTAACACTATCCTAGGGCGGATGCTAACCCTAACCCTAACCCTAACACTATCCTAGGGCTGATGCTAACCCTAACCCTAACCCTAACACTATCCCAGGGCTGATGCTAACCCTAACGCTAACCCTAAAACTATCCTTGAACTTATGCTAACCCTAACCCTAACCCTAACACTATCCTAGGCCTGACGATAAACCTAACCCTAACCCCAACACTATCCTAGGGTTTATGTTAACCCTAACCCTAACACTATCCTAGGGCTGATGCTAACCCTAACCCTAACACTATCCTAGGGCTGATGCTAACCCTAACCCTAACCCTAACACTATCCTAGGGCTCATGCTAACCCTAACCCTAACACTATCCTAGGGCTGATGCTAACCCTAACCCTAACCCTAACACTGTCCTAGGGCTGATGCTAACCCTAACCCTAACACTATCCTAGGGCTGATGCTAACCCTAACCCTAACTCTAACACTATCCTAGGGCTGATGCTAAACCTAACCCTAACCCTAACACTATCCTAGGGCTGATGATAACCCTAACCCTAACCCTAACACTATCCCAGGGCTGATGCTAACCCTAACCCTAACACTATCCTAGGGCTGATGCTAACCCTAACCCTAACCCTAACACTATCCTAGGGCTGATGCTAACCCTAACCCTAACAATAACACTATCCTATAGCTGATGCTAACCCTAACCCTAACCCTAACCCTAACCCTAATACTATCCTAGGGCTGATGCTAACCCCAACCCTAACCCTAACACTATCCTAGGGCTGATGCTAACCCTAACCCTAACACTATGCTAGGGCTGATGCTAACCCTAACCCTACCCCTAACACTATCCTAGGGCTGAGGCTAACCCTAACCCTAACACTATCCTACGGCTGATGGTAACCCTAACCCTAACCCTAACACTATCCTAAGGCTGATGGTAACCCTAACACTAACACTATCCTAAGCCTGGTGCTAACCCTAACTCTAACCCTAACACTATCCTAGGGCTGATGCTAACCCTAACCCTAATAATATCATACGGCTGATGCTAACACTAACCCTAACCCTAACACTATCCTAGGCCTGATGCTAACCCTATCCCTAAACCTAACACAATCCTAGGGCGGATGCTAACCCTAACCCTAACCCTAACACTATCCTAGGGCTGATGCTAACCCTAACACTAACACTATCCTAGGGCTGATGCTAACCCTAACCCTAACACTATCCTAGGGCTGATGCTAACCCTAACCCTAACACTATCCTAGGGCTGATGCTAACCCTAACCCTAACCCTAACACTGTCCTAGGGCTGATGCTAACCCTAACCCTAACACTATCCTAGGGCTGATGCTAACCCTAACCCTAACCCTAACACTGTCCTAGGGCTGATGCTAACCCTAACCCTAACACTATCCTAGGGCTGATGCTAACCCTAACCCTAACCCTAACACTGTCCTAGGGCTGATGCTAACCCTAACCCTAACACTATCCTAGGGCTGATGCTAACCCTAACCCTAACCCTAACACTGTCCTAGGGCTGATGCTAACCCTAACCCTAACACTATCCTAGGGCTGATGCTAACCCTAACCCTAACCCTAACACTATCCTAGGGCTGATGCTAACCCTAACCCTAACACTGTCCTAGGGCTGATGCTAACCCTAACCCTAACACTATCCTAGGGCTGATGCTAACCCTAACCCTAACCCTAACACTGTCCTAGGGCTGATGCTAACCCTAACCCTAACACTATCCTAGGGCTGATGCTAACCCTAACCCTAACCCTAACACTGTCCTAGGGCTGATGCTAACCCTAACCCTAACACTATCCTAGGGCTGATGCTAACCCTAACCCTAACCCTAACACTGTCCTAGGGCTGATGCTAACCCTAACCCTAACACTATCCTAGGGCTGATGCTAACCCTAACCCTAACCCTAACACTATCCTAGGGCTGATGCTAACCCTAACCCTAACACTATCCTAGGGCTGATGCTAACCCTAACCCTAACCCTAACACTATCCCAGGGCTGATGCTAACCCTAACCCTAACACTATCCTAGGGCTGATGCTAACCCTAACCCTAACCCTAACACTATCCTAGGGCTGATGCTAACCCTAACCCTAACCCTAACACTATCCTATAGCTGATGCTAACCCTAACCCTAACCCTAACCCTAACCCTAATACTATCCTAGGGCTGATGCTAACCCTAACCCTAACCCTAACACTATCCTAGGGCTGATGCTAACCCTAACACTAACACTATGCTAGCGCTGATGCTAACCCTAACCCTACCCCTAACACTATCTTAGGGCTGATGCTAACCCTAACCCTAACGCTATCACTATCCTAGGGCTGAGGCTAACCCTAACCCTAACACTATCCTACGGCTGATGCTAACCCTAACCCTAACCCTAACACTAATCTAAGGCTGATGGTAACCCTAACACTAACACTATCCTAAGCCTGGTGCTAACCCTAACTTTAACCCTAACACTATCCTAGGGCTGATGCTAACCCTAACCCTAATAATATCCTACGGCTGATGCTAACACTAACCCTAACCCTAACACTATCCTAGGGCTGATGCTAACCCTAACCCTAACACTATCCTAGGCCTGATGATAACCCTAACCCTAACCCTAATACGATCCTAGGGCTGATGCTAACCCTAACCCTAACCCTAACACTATCCTAGGGCTGATGCTAACCCTAACACTAACAGTATGCTAGGACTGATGCTAACCCTAACCCTACCCCTAACACTATCCTAGGGCTGATGTTAACCCCAACCCTAACGCTAACAGTATCCTAGGGCTGAGGGTAACCCTAACCCTAACACTATCCTACGGCTGATGCTAACCCTAACCCTAACCCTAACACTGTCCTAAGTCTGATGGTATCCCTAACACTAACACTATCCTAAGCCTGGTGCTAACCCTAACTCTAACCCTAACACTACCCTAGGGCTGATGCTAACCCTAACCCTAATAATATCCTAGGGCTGATGCTAACACTAACCCTAACCATAACACTATCCTAGGGCTGATGCTAACCCTAACCCTAACACTATCCTAGGCCTGATGATAACCCTAACCCTAACCCTAACACTATCCTAGGGCTGATGATAACCCTAACCCTAACACTATCCTAGGCCTGATGCTAACCCTAACCATAACCCTAACACTATCCTAGGGCTGATGCTAACCCTAACCCTAACACTATCCTAGGCCTGATGCTAACCCTAACCCAAACCCTAACACTATCCTAGCGCTGATGCTAACCCTAACCGTAACACTATCCTAGGCCTGATGCTAACCCTAACCCTAACCCAAACACTATCCTAGGGCTGATGCTAACCGTAACCCTAATACTATCCTAGGTCTGATGCTAACCCTAACCCTAACCCTAACACTATCCTAGGGCTGATGCTAACCCTAACCCTAACACTATCCTAGGCCTGATGCTAACCCTAACCCTAACCCTAACACTGTCCTAGGGCTGATGCTTACCCTAACCCTAACCCTAACACTATCATAGGGCTGATGCTAACGCTAACGCTAACCCTAAAACTATCCTGGAACTGATGCTAACCCTAACCCTAACCCTAACACTATCCTAGGCCTGATGATAACCCTAACCCTAACCCTAATACTATCCTAGGGCTGATGCTAACCCTAACCCTAAAACACTATCCTAGGGCTGATGCTAACCCTAACACTAACACTTTGCTAGGGCTGATGCTAACCCTAACCCTAACCCTAACACTATCCTAGGCCTGATGCTAACCCTAACCCTAACCCTAAGACTATCCTAGGGCTGATGCTAACCCTAACCCTAACACTGTCCTAGGGCTGATGCTAACCCTAACCCTAACCCTAACACTATCCTAGGGCTGATGCTAACGCTAACGCTAACCCTAAAACTATCCTGGAACTGATGCTAACCCTAACCCTAACCCTAACACTATCCTAGGCCTGATGCTAACCCTAACCCTAACCCTAACACTATCCTAGGCCTGATGATAACCCTAACCCTAACCCTAACACTATATTATGGTTTATGTTAACCCTAACCCTAACACTATCCTAGGGCTGATGCTAACCCTAACCCTAACCCTAACACTATCCTAGGGCGGATGCTAACCCTAACCCTAACCCTAACACTATCCTAGGGCTGATGCTAACCCTAACACTAACGCTATCCTAGGCCTGATGATAACCCTAACCCTAACCCTAACACTATCCTATGGTTTATGTTAACCCTAACCCTAACACTATCCTAGGGCTAATGCTAACCCTAACCCTAACCCTAACACTATCCTAGGGCGGATGCTAACCCTAACCCTAACCCTAACACTATCCTAGGGCTGATGCTAACCCTAACCCTAATACTATCCTAGGGCTGATGCTAACCATAACCCTAACCCTAACACTATCCCAGGGCTGATGCTAACCCTAACGCTAACCCTAAAACTATCCTTGAACTTATGCTAACCCTAACCCTAACCCTAACACTATCCTAGGCCTGACGATAACCCTAACCCTAACCCCAACACTATCCTAGGGTTTATGTTACCCTAACCCTAACACTATCCTAGGGCTGATGCTAACCCTAACCCTAACACTATCCTAGGGCTGATGCTAACCCTAACCCTAACCCTAACACTATCCTAGGGCTGATGCTAACCCTAACCCTAACACTATCCTAGGGCTGATGCTAACCCTAACCCTAACCCTAACACTCTCCTAGGGCTGATGCTAACCCTAACCCTAACACTATCCTAGGGCTGATGCTAACCCTAACCCTAACACTATCCTAGGGCTGATGCTAACCCTAACACTAACACTATCCTAGGGCTGATGCTAAACCTAACCCTAACCCTAACACTATCCTAGGGCTGATGCTAACCCTAACCCTAACCCTAACACTATCCCAGGGCTGTTGCTAACCCTAACCCTAACACTATCCTAGGGCTGATGCTAACCCT
Source organism: Lemur catta (assembly GCF_020740605.2). Taxonomy (NCBI): domain Eukaryota; kingdom Metazoa; phylum Chordata; class Mammalia; order Primates; family Lemuridae; genus Lemur; species Lemur catta. The sequence continues at coordinate 105,512 of NW_025423755.1, read as the reverse complement.
AACCCTAACCCTAACACTATCCTAGGGCTGATGCTAACCCTAACCCTAACCCTAACACTATCCTATAGCTGATGCTAACCCTAACCCTAACCCTAACCCTAACCCTAATACTATCCTAGGGCTGATGCTAACCCCAACCCTAACCCTAACACTATCCTAGGGCTGATGCTAACCCTAACACTAACACTATGCTAGGGCTGATGCTAACCCTAACCCTACCCCTAACACTATCCTAGGGCTGATGCTAACCCTAACCCTAACGCTAACACTATCCTAGGGCTGAGGCTAACCCTAACCCTATCACTATCCTACGGCTGATGGTAACCCTAACCCTAACCCTAACACTGTCCTAAGGCTGATGGTAACCCTAACACTAACACTATCCTAAGCCTCGTGCTAACCCTAACTCTAACCCTAACACTATCCTAGGGCTGATGCTAACCCTAACCCTAATAATATCCTAAGGCTGATGCTAACACTAACCCTAACCCTAACACTATCCTAGGCCTGATGCTAACCCTATCCTTAAACCTAACACAATCCTGGGGCGGATGCTAACCCTAACCCTAACCCTAACACTATCCTAGGGCTGATGCTAACCCTAACACTAACACTATCCTAGGGCTGATGCTAACCCTAACACTAACCCTAACACTATCCTAGGGCTGATGCTAACCCTAACCCTAACACTATCCTAGGGCTGATGCTAACCCTAACCCTAACACTATCCTAGGGCTGATGCTAACCCTAACCCTAACCCTAACACTGTCCTAGGGCTGATGCTAACCCTAACCCTAACACTATCCTAGGGCTGATGCTAACAATAACCCTAACCCTAACACTGTCCTAGGGCTGATGCTAACCCTAACCCTAACACTATCCTAGGGCTGATGCTAACCCTAACCCTAACCCTAACACTGTCCTAGGGCTGATGCTAACCCTAACCCTAACACTATCCTAGGGCTGATGCTAACCCTAACCCTAACCCTAACACTGTCCTAGGGCGGATGCTAACCCTAACCCTAACACTATGCTAGGGCTGATGCTAACCCTAACCCTAACCCTAACACTGTCCTAGGGCTGATGCTAACCCTAACCCTAACACTATCCTAGGGCTGATGCTAACCCTAACCCTAACCCTAACACTGTCCTAGGGCTGATGCTAACCCTAACCCTAACACTATCCTAGGGCTGATGCTAACCCTAACCCTAACCCTAACACTATCCTAGGGCTGATGCTAACCCTAACCCTAACACTATCCTAGGGCTGATGCTAACCCTAACCCTAACCCTAACACTATCCTAGGGCTGATGCTAACCCTAACCCTAACCCTAACACTATCCTATAGCTGATGCTAACCCTAACCCTAACCCTAACCCTAACCCTAATACTATCCTAGGGCTGATGCTAACCCTAACCCTAACCCTAACACTATCCTAGGGCTGATGCTAACCCTAACACTAACACTATGCTAGGGCTGATGCTAACCCTAACCCTACCCCTAACACTATCCTAGGGCTGATGCTAACCCTAACCCTAACGCTATCACTATCCTAGGGCTGAGGCTAACCCTAACCCTAACACTATCCTACGGCTGATGCTAACCCTAACCCTAACCCTAACACTATCCTAAGGCTGATGGTAACCCTAACACTAACACTATCCTAAGCCTGGTGTTAACCCTAACTTTAACCCTAACACTATCCTAGGCCTGATGCTAACCCTAACCCTAACCCTAACACTATCCTAGGGCTAATGCTAACCCTAACCCTAACACTATCCTAGGCCTGATGATAACCCTAACCCTAACCCTAATACTATCCTAGGGCTGATGCTAACCCTAACCCTAACCCTAACACTATCCTAGGGCTGATGCTAACCCTAACACTAACAGTATGCTAGGACTGATGCTAACCCTAACCCTACCCCTAACACTATCCTAGGGCTGATGTTAACCCTAACCCTAACGCTAACAATATCCTAGGGCTGAGGGTAACCCTAACCCTAACACTATCCTACGGCTGATGCTAACCCTAACCCTAACCCTAACACTATCCTAAGTCTGATGGTAACCCTAACACTAACACTATCCTAAGCCTGGTGCTAACCCTAACTCTAACCCTAACACTACCCTAGGGTTGATGCTAACCCTAACCCTAATAATATCCTAGGGCTGATGCTAACACTAACCCTAACCTTAACACTATCCTAGGGCTGATGCTAACCCTAACCCTAACACTATCCTAGGCCTGATGATAACCCTAACCCTAACCCTAACACTATCCTAGGGCTGATGATAACCCTAACCCTAACACTATCCTAGGCCTGATGCTAACCCTAACCATAACCCAAACACTATCCTAGGGCTGATGCTAACCGTAACCCTAATACTATCCTAGGGCTGATGCTAACCCTAACCCTAACCCTAACACTATCCTAGGGCTGATGCTAACCCTAACCCTAACACTATCCTAGGCCTGATGCTAACCCTAACCCTAACCCTAACAATATCCTAGGGCTGATGCTAACCCTAACCCTAACACTGTCCTAGGGCTGATGCTTACCCTAACCATAACCCTAACACTATCCTAGGGCTGATGGTAACGCTAACGCTAACCCTAAAACTATCCTGGAACTGATGCTAACCCTAACCCTAACACTACCCTAGGGCTGATGCTAACCCTAACCCTAATAATATCCTAGGGCTGATGCTAACCCTAACCCTAACCCTAACACTAACCTAGGGCTGATGCTAACCCTAACCCTAACACTATCCTAGGGCTGATGCTAACCCTAACCCTAACCCTAACACTATCCTAGGGCTGATGCTAACCCTAACCCTAACACTATCCTAGACTTGATGATAACCCTAACCCTAACCCTAATACTATCCTAGGGCTGATGCTAACCCTAACCCTAACCCTAACACTATCCTAGGGCTGATGCTAACCCTAACACTAACACTATGCTAGGGCTGATGCTAACCCTAACCCTAACCCTAACACTATCCTAGGCCTGATGCTAACCCTAACCCTAACCCTAACACTATCCTAGGGCTGATGCTAACCCTAACCCTAACACTGTCCTAGGACTGATGCTAACCCTAACCCTAACCCTAACACTATCCTAGGGCTGATGCTAACGCTAACGCTAACCCTAAAACTATCCTGGAACTGATGCTAACCCTAACCCTAACCCTAACACTATCCTAGGCCTGATGATAACCCTAACCCTAACCCTAACACTATCCTAGGGTTTATGTTAACCCTAACCCTAACACTATCCTAGGGCTGATGCTAAGCCTAACCCTACCACTATCCTGGGCCTGATGCTAACCCTAACCCTAACACTAACACTATCCTAGGGCTGATGCTAACCTTAACCCTAACACTATCCTAGGGCTGATGCTAACCCTAACCCTAACCTTAACACTATCCTAGGGCTGATGCTAACCCTAACGCTAACCCTAACACTATCCTTGAACTAATGCTAACCCTAACCCTAACCCTAACACTATCCTAGGCCTGATGATAACCCTAACCCTAACCCTAACACTATATTATGGTTTATGTTAACCCTAACCCTAACACTATCCTAGGGCTGATGCTAACAATAACCCTAACCCTAACACTATCCTAGGGCGGATGCTAACCCTAACCCTAACCCTAACACTATCCTAGGGCTGATGCTAACCCTAACCCTAACACTATCCTAGGGCTGATGCTAACCCTAACCCTAACCCTAACACTATCCCAGGGCTGATGCTAACCCTAACGCTAACCCTAAAACTATCCTTGAACTGATGCTAACCCTAACCCTAACCCTAACACTATCCTAGGCCTGATGATAACCCTATCGCTAACCCCAACACTATCCTAGGGTTTATGTTAAACCTAACCCTAACACTATCCTAGGGCTGATGCTAACCCTAACCCTAACACTATCCTAGGGCTGATGCTAACCCTAACCCTAACCCTAACACTATCCTAGGGCTGATGCTAACCCTAACCCTAACACTATCCTAGGGCTGATGCTAACCCTAACCCTAACCCTAACACGCTCCTAGGGCTGATGCTAACCCTAACCCTAACACTATCCTAGGGCTGATGCTAACCCTAACTCTAACCCTAACACTATCCTAGGCCTGATGCTAACCCTAACCCTAACTCTAACACTATCCTAGGGCTGATGCTAACCCTAACCCTAACACTATCCTAGGCCTGATGATAACCCTAACCCTAACCCTAATACTATCCTAGGGCTGATGCTAACTCTAACCCGAACCCTAAAACTATCCTAGGGCTGATGCTAACCCTAACAGTAACACTATGCTAGGGCTGATGCTAACCCTAACCCTACCCCTACCACTATCCTAGGGCTGATGCTAACCCTAACCCTAACGCTAACAATATCCTAGGTCTGAGGCTAACCCTAACCCTAACACTATCCTACGGCTGATGCTAACCCTAACCCTAACCCTAACACTATCCTAAGGCTGATGGTAACCCTAACACTAACACTATCCTAAGCCTGGTGCTAACCCTAACTCTAACCCTAACACTACCCTAGGGCTGATGCTAACCCTAACCCTAATAATATCCTAGGGCTGATGCTAACACTAACCCTAACCCTAACACTATCCTAGGACTGATGCTAAACCTAACCCTAACACTATCCTAGGCCTGATGATAACCCTAACCCTAACCCTAACACTATCCTAGGTCTGATGCTAACCCTAACCCTAACACTATCCTAGGCCTGATGCTAACCCTAACCCTAACCCTAACACTATCCTAGGGCTGATGCTAACCCTAACCCTAACACTATCCTAGGCCTGATGCTAACCCTAACCGAAACCCTAACACTATCCTAGCGCTGATGCTAACCCTAACCCTAACACTATGCTAGGGCTGATGCTAACCCTAACCCTACCCCTACAACTATCCTAGGGCTGATGTTAACCCTAACCCTAACGCTAACACTATCCTAGGGCTGAGGCTATCCCTAACCCTAACACTATCCTACGGCTGATGGTAACCCTAACCCTAACCCTAACACTATCCTAAGGCTGATGGTAACCCTAACACTAACACTATCCTAAGCCTGGTGCTAACCCTAACTCTAACCCTAACACTATCCTAGGGCTGATGTTAACCCTAACCCTAATAATATCCTACGGCTGATGCTAACACTAACCCTAACCCTAACACTATCCTAGGAATGATGCTAACCCTAACCCTAACCCTAACACTATCCTAGGGCTGATGCGAACCCTAAACCTAACACTATCCTAGGCCTGATGATAACCCTAACCCTAACCCTAATACTATCCTAGTGCTGATGCTAACCCTAACCCTAACCCTAACACTATCCTAGGGCTGATGCTAACCCTAACACTAACACTATGCTAGGGCTGATGCTAACCCTATCCCTACCACTACCAGTATCCTAGGGCTGATGCTAACCCTAACCCTAACGCTAACAATATCCTAGGGCTGAGGCTAACCCTAACCCTAACACTATCCTACGGCTGATGCTAACCCTAACCCTAACCCTAACACTATCCTAAGGCTGATGGTAACCCTAACACTAATACTATCCTAAGCCTGGTGCTAACCCTAACTCTAACCCTAACAGTACCCTAGGGCTGATGCTAACCCTAACCCTAATAATATCCTCGGGCTGATGCTAACACTAACCCTAACCCTAACACTATCCTAGGGCTGATGCTAACCCTAACCCTAACACTATCCTAGGCCTGATGATAACCCTAACCCTAACCCTAACACTATCCTAGGGCTGATGCTAACCCTAACCCTAACACTATCCTAGGCCTGATGCTAACCCTAACCCTAACCCTAACACTATCCTAGGGCTGATGCTAACCCTAACCCTAACACTATGCTAGGCCTGATGCTAACCCTAACACAAACCCTAACACTATCCTCGCGCTGATGCTAACCCTAACCCTAACACTATCCTAGGCCTGATGCTAACCCTAACCCTAACCCTAAAACTATCCTAGGGCTGATGCTAACCGTAACCCTAACACTATCCTAGGGCTGATGCTAACCCTAACCCTAACCCTAACACTATCCTAGGGCTGATGCTAACCCTAACCCTAACACTATCCTAGGCCTGATGCTAACCCTAACCCTAACCCTAACACTATCCTAGGGCTGATGCTAACCCTAACCCTAACACTGTCCTAGGGCTGATGCTAACCCTAACCCTAACCCTAACACTATCCTAGGGCTGATGCTAACGCTAACGCTAACCCTAAAACTATCCTCGAACTGATGCTAACCCTAACCCTAACCCTAACACTATCCTAGGCCTGATGATAACCCTAACCCTAACCCTAACCATAACACTATCCTAGGGTTTATGTTAACCCTAACCCTAACACTATCCTAGGGCTGATGCTAACCCTAACCCTACCACTATCCTGGGCCTGATGCCAACCCTAACCCTAACAGTAACACTATCCTAGGGCTGATGCTAACCCTAACCCTAACACTATCCTAGGGCTGATGCTAACGCTAACCCTAACCCTAACACTATCCTAGGGCTGATGCTAACCCTAACGCTAACCCTAACACTATCCTTGAACTAATGCTAACCCTAACCCTAACCCTAACACTATCCTAGGCCTGATGATAACCCTAACCCTAACCCTAACACTATCCTATGGTTTATGTTAACCCTAACCCTAACACTATCCTAGGGCTGATGCTAACCCTAACCCTAACACTATCCTAGGGCGGATGCTAACCCTAACCCTAACCCTAACAATATCCTAGGGCTGATGCTAACCCTAACCCTAACACTGTCCTAGGGCTGATGCTTACCCTAACCATAACCCTAACACTATCCTAGGGCTGATGGTAACGCTAACGCTAACCCTAAAACTATCCTGGAACTGATGCTAACCCTAACCCTAACACTACCCTAGGGCTGATGCTAACCCTAACACTAATAATATCCTAGGGCTGATGCTAACCCTAACCCTAACCCTAACACTATCCTATGGCTGATGCTAACCCTACCCCTAACACTATCCTAGGGCTGATGCTAACCCTAACCCTAACCCTAACACTCTCCTAGGGCTGATGCTAACCCTTACCCTAACACTATCCTAAGGCTGATGCTAACCCTAACCCTAACCCTAACACTGTCCTAGGGCTGATGCTAACCCTAACCCTAACACTATCCTAGGGCTGATGCTAACCCTAACCCTAACTCTAACACTATCCTAGGGCTGATGCTAACCCTAACCCTAACACTATCCTAGGGCTGATGCTAACCCTAACCCTAACCCTAACACTATCCCAGGGCTGATGCTAACCCTAACCCTAACACTATCCTAGGGCTGATGCTAACCCTAACCCTAACCCTAACACTATCCTAGGGCTGATTCTAACCCTAACCCTAACCCTAACACTATCCTATAGCTGATGCTAACCCTAACCCTAACCCTAACCCTAACCCTAATACTATCCTAGGGCTGATGCTAACCCTAACCCTAACCCTAACACTATCCTAGGGCTGATGCTAACCCTAACACTAACACTATCCTAGGGCTGATGCTAACCCTAACCCTAACTCTAACACTATCCTAGGGCTGATGCTAACCCTAACCCTAACACTATCCTAGGGCTGATGCTAACCCTAACCCTAACCCTAACACTATCCCGGGGCTGATGCTAACCCTAACCCTAACACTATCCCAGGGCTGATGCTAACCCTAACCCTAACACTATCCTAGGGCTGATGCTAACCCTAACCCTAACCCTAACACTATCCTAGGGCTGATGCTAACCCTAACCCTAACCCTAACACTATTCTATAGCTGATGCTAACCCTAACCCTAACCCTAACCCTAACCCTAATACTATCCTAGGGCTGATGCTAACCCTAACCCTAACCCTAACACTATCCTAGGGCTGATGCTAACCCTAACACTAACACTATGCTAGGGCTGATGCTAACCCTAACCCTACCCCTAACACTATCCTAGGGCTGATGCTAACCCTAACCCTAACCCTAACACTATCCTAGGGCTGAGGCTATCCCTAACCCTAACACTATCCTACGGCTGATGGTAACCCTAACCCTAACCCTAATACTATCCTAAGGCTGATGGTAACCCTAACACTAACACTATCCTAAGCCTGGTGCTAACCCTAACTCTAACCCTAGCACTATCCTAGGGCTGATGCTAACCCTAACCCTAATAATATCCTACGGCTGATGCTAACACTAACCCTAACCCTAACACTATCCTAGGCCTGATGCTAACCCTAACCCTAACCCTAACACTATCCTAGGGCTGATGCGAACCCTAAACCTAACACTATCCTAGGCCTGATGATAACCCTAACCCTAACCCTAATACTATCCTAGGGCTGATGCTAACCCTAACCCTAACCCTAACACTATCCTAGGGCTGATGCTAACCCTAACACTAACACTATGCTAGGGCTGATGCTAACCCTAACCCTACCCCTACCACTATCCTAGGGCTGATGCTAACCCTAACCGTAACGCTAACAATATCCTAGGGCTGAGGCTAACCCTAACCCTAACACTATCCTACGGCTGATGCTAACCCTAACCCTAACCCTAACACTATCCTAAGGCTGATGGTAACCCTAACACTAACACTATCCTAAGCCTGGTGCTAACCCTAACTCTAACCCTAACACTACCCTAGGGCTGATGCTAACCCTAACCCTAATAATATCCTCGGGCTGATGCTAACACTATCCCTAACCCTAACACTATCCTAGGGCTGATGCTAACCCTAACCCTAACACTATCCTAGGCCTGATGATAACCCTAACCCTAACCCTTACACTATCCTAGGGCTGATGCTAACCCTAACCCTAACACTATCCTAGGCCTGATGCTAACCCTAACCCTAACCCTAACACTATCCTAGGGCTGATGCTTACCCTAACCCTAACACTATCCTAGGCCTGATGCTAACCCTAACACAAACCCTAACACTATCCTAGCGCTGATGCTAACCCTAACCCTAACACTATCCTAGGCCTGATGCTAACCCTAACCCTAACCCTAAAACTATCCTAGGGCTGATGCTAAAAGTAACCCTAACACTATCCTAGGGCTGATGCTAACCCTAACCCTAACCCTAACACTATCCTAGGGCTGATGCTAACCCTAACCCTAACACTATCCTAGGCCTGATGCTAACCCTAACCCTAACCCTAACACTATCCTAGGGCTGATGCTAACCCTAACCCTAACACTGTCCTAGGGCTGATGCTAACCCTAACCCTAACCCTAACACTATCCTAGGGCTGATGCTAACGCTAACGCTAACCCTAAAACTATCCTTGAACTGATGCTAACCCTAACCCTAACCCTAACACTATCCTAGGCCTGATGATAACCCTAACCCTAACCCTAACACTATCCTAGGGTTTATGTTAACCCTAACCCTAACACTATCCTAGGGCTGATGCTAACCCTAACCCTACCACTATCCTGGGCCTGATGCTCACCCTAACCCTAACAGTAACACTATCCTTGGGCTGATGCTAACCCTAACCCTAACACTATCCTAGGGCTGATGCTAACGCTAACCCTAACCCTAACACTATCCTAGGGCTGATGCTAACCCTAACGCTAACCCTAACACTATCCTTGAACTAATGCTAACCCTAACCCTAACCCTAACACTATCCTAGGCCTGATGATAACCCTAACCCTAACCCTAACACTATCCTATGGTTTATGTTAACCCTAACCCTAACACTATCCTAGGGCTGATGCTAACCCTAACCCTAACCCTAAAACTATCCTAGGGCGGATGCTAACCCTAACCCTAACCCTAACACTATACTAGGGCTGATGCTAACCCTAACCCTAACACTATCCTAGGGCTGATGCTAACCCTAACCCTAACCCTAACACTATCCTAGGGCTGATGCTAACCCTAACGCTAACCCTAAAACTATCCTTGAACTGATGCTAACCCTAACCCTAACCCTAACACTATCCTAGGCCTGATGCTAACCCTAACCCTAACACTAACACTATCCTAGGGCTGATGCTAACCCTACCCTTACACTATCCTAGGGTTGATGCTAACCCTAACCCTAACCCTAACACTATCCTAGGGCTGATGCTAACCCTAATGCTAACCCTAACACTATATTGAACTAATGCTAACCCAACCCTAACCCTAACACTATCCTAGGCCTGATGATAACCCTAACCCTAACCCTAACACTATCCTAGGGCTGATGCTAACCCTAACCCTAACTCTAACACTATCTTAGGGCTGAGGCTAACCCTAACGCTAACACTATCCTACGGCTGATGCTAACCCTAACCTTAACCCTAACAGTATCCTAGGGCTGATGCTAACCCTAACCCTAACACTATCCTAGGCCTGATGCTAACCCTAACCCTAACCTTAACACTATCCTAGGGCTGATGCTAACCCTAACCGTAACACTATCCTAGGGCTGATGCTAACCCTAACCCTAACACTATCCTAGGGCTGATGCTAACCCTAACCCTAACACTATCCTAGGCCTGATGATAACCCTAACCCTAACCCTAACACGATCCTAGGGCTGATGCTAACCCTAACACTAACACTATCCTAGGGCTGATGCTAACCCTAACCCTAACCCTAACACTATCCTAGGGCTGATGCTAACCCTAACCCTAACCCTAATACTATCCTAGGGCTGATGCTAACCCTAACCCTAACCCTAACACTATCCTAGGGCTGATGCTAACCCTAACACTAACACTATGCTAGGGCAGATGCTAACCCTAACCCTACCCCTAACACTATCCTAGGGCTGATGCTAACCCTAAACGTAACGCTAACACTATCCTAGGGCTGAGGCTAACCCTAACCCTAACACTAACCTACGGCTGATGCTAACACTTACCCTAACCCTAACACTATCCTAAGGCTGATGGTAACCCTAACACTAACACTATCTTAAGCCTGGTGCTAACCCTAACTCTAACCCTAACACTATCCTAGGGCTGATGCTAACCCTAACCCTAATAATATCCCAGGGCTGTTGCTAACACTAACCCTAACCCTAACACTATCCTAGGCCTGATGCTAACCCTAACCCTAACCCTAACACTATCCTAGGGCTGATGCTAACCTTAACCCTAACACTATCCTAGGCCTGATGATAACCCTAACCCTAACCCTAATACTATCGTAGGGCTGATGCTAACCCTAACCCTAACCCTAACACTATCCTAGGGCTGATGCTAACCCTAACACTAACACTATGCTGGGGCTGATGCTAACCCTAACCCTACCCCTAACACTATCCTAGGGCTGATGCTAACCCTAACCCTAACGCTAACACTATCCTAGGGCTGAGGCTAACCCTAACCCTAACACTATCCTACGGCTGATGCTAACCCTAACCCTAACCCTAACACTATCCTAAGGCTGATGGTAACCCTAACACTAACACTATCCTAAGCCTGGTGCTAACCCTAACTCTAACCCTAACACTATCCTAGGGCTGATCCTAACCCTAACCCTAATAATATCCTAGGGCTGATGCTAACACTAACCCTAACCCTAACACTATCCTAGGGCTGATGCTAACTCTAACCCTAACCCTAACACTATCCTAGGGCTGATGCTAACCCTAACCCTAACCCTAACACTATCCTAGGGGTTATGTTAACCCTAACCCTAACACTATCCTAGGGCTGATGCTAACCCTAACCCTACCACTATCCTGGGCCTGATGCTAACCCTAACCCTAACACTAACACTATCCTAGGGCTGATGCTAACCCTAACCCTAACACTATCCTAGGGCTGATGCTAACCCTAACCCTAACAATAACACTATCCTAGGGCTGATGCTAACCCTAATGCTAACCCTAACACTATCTTGAACTAATGCTAACCCTAACCCTAACCCTAACACTATCCTGGGCCTGATGATAACCCTAACCCTAACCCTAACACTATCCTAGGGCTGATGCTAACCCTAACCCTAACTCTAACACTATCTTAGGGCTGAGGCTAACCCTAACCCTAACACTATCCTAGGCCTGATGCTAACCCTAACCCTAACCTTAACACTATCCTAGGGCTGATGCTAACCCTAACCGTAACACTATCCTAGGGCTGATGCTAACCCTAACCCTAACACTATCCTAGGGCTGATGCTAACCCTAACCCTAACACTATCCTAGGCCTGATGATAACCCTAACCCTAACCCTAACACGATCCTAGGGCTGATGCTACCCCTAACACTAACACTATCCTAGGGCTGATGCTAACCCTAACCCTAACCCTAACACTATCCTAGGGCTGATGCTAACCCTAACCCTAACCCTAATACTATCCTAGGGCTGATGCTAACCCTAACCCTAACCCTAACACTATCCTAAGGCTGATGGTAACCCTAACACTAACACTATCCTAAGCCTGGTGCTAACCCTAACTCTAACCCTAACACTATCCTAGGGCTGATCCTAACCCTAACCCTAATAATATCCTAGGGCTGATGCTAACACTAAGCCTAACCCTAACACTATCCTAGGGCTGATGCTAACTCTAACCCTAACCCTAACACTATCCTAGGGTTGATGCTAACCCTAACCCTAACACTATCCTAGGCCTGATGCTAACCCTAACCCTAACCCTAACACTATCCTATGGCTGATGCTAACCCTAACCCTAACACTATCCTAGGCCTGATGCTAACCCTAACCCTAACCCTAACACTATCCTAGGGCTGATGCTAACCCTAACCCTAACACTATCCTAGGCCTGATGCTAACCCTAACACTAACCCTAACACTATCCTAGGGCTGATTCTAACCCTAACCCTAACACTATCCGAGGGCTGATGCTAACCCTAACCCTAACCCTAACACTATCCTAGGGCTGATGCTAACCCTAACCCTAACACTATCCTAGGCCTGATGCTAACCCTAACCCTAACCCTAACACTATCCTAGGGCTGATCCTAACCCTAACCCTAACACTGTCCTAGGGCTGATGCTAACCCTAACCCTAACCCTAACACTATCCTAGGGCTGATGCTAACCCTAACGCTAACCGTAAAACTATCCTTGAACTGATGCTAACCCTAACCCCAACCCTAACACTATCCTAGGCCTGATGATAACCCTAAGCCTAACCCTAACACTATCCTAGGGTTTATGTTAACCCTAACCCTAACACTATCCTAGGGCTGATGCTAACCCTAACCCTACCCCTATCCTGGGCCTGATGCTAACCCTAACCCTAACACTAACACTATTCTAGAGCTGATGCTAACCATAACCCTAACCCTAACACTATCCTATGGCTGATGCTAACCCTAACCCTAACACTATCCTAGGGCTGATGCTAACCCTAACCCTAACCCTAACACTATCCTAGGGCTGATGCTAACCCTAACGCTAACCCTAAAACTATCCTTGAACTGATGCTAACCCTAACCCTAACCCTAACACTATCCTAGCCCTGATGATAACTCTAACCCTAACCCTAACACTATCCTAGGGTTTATGTTAACCCTAACCCTAACACTATCCTACGGCTGATGCTAACCCTAACCCTAACCCTAACACTATCCTAAGGCTGATGGTAACCCTAACACTAACACTATCCTAAGCCTGGTGCTATCCCTAACTCTAACCCTAACACTACCCTAGGGCTGATGCTAACCCTAACCCTAATAATATCCTCGGGCTGATGCTAACACTAACCCTAACCCTAACACTATCCTAGGGCTGATGCTAACCCTAACCCTAACACTATCCTAGGCCTGATGATAACCCTAACCCTAACCCTAACACTATCCTAGGGCTGATGCTAACCCTAACCCTAACACTATCCTAGGCCTGATGCTAACCCTAACCCTAACCCTAACACTATCCTAGGGCTGATGCTAAATCTAACCCTAACACTATCCTAGGCCTGATGCTAACCCTAACCCAAACCCTAACACTATCCTAGCGCTGATGCTAACCCTAACCCTAACACTATCCTAGGCCTGATGCTAACCCTAACCCTAACCCTAACACTATCCTAGGGCTGATGCTAACCGTAACCCTAACACTATCCTAGGGCTGATGCTAACCCTAACCCTAACCCTAACACTATCCTAGGGCTGATGCTAACCCTAACCCTAACACTATCCTACGCCTGATGCTAACCCTAACCCTAACCCTAACACTATCCTAGGGCTGATGCTAACCCTAACCCTAACACTGTCCTAGGGCTGATGCTAACCCTAACCCTAACCCTAACACTATCCTAGGGCTGATGCTAACGCTAACGCTAACCCTAAAACTATCCTTGAACTGATGCTAACCCTAACCCTAACCCTAACACTATCCTAGGCCTGATGATAACCCTAACCCTAACCCTAACACTATCCTAGGGTTTATGTTAACCCTAACCCTAACACTATCCTAGGGCTGATGCTAACCGTAACCCTACCACTATCCTGGGCCTGATGCTAACCCTAACCCTAACAGTAACACTATCCTAGGGCTGATGCTAACCCTAACCCTAACACTGTCCTAGGGCTGATGCTAACGCTAACCCTAACCCTAACACTATCCTAGGGCTGATGTTAACCCTAACGCTAACCCTAACACTATCCTTGAACTAATGCTAACCCTAACCCTAACCCTAACACTATCCTAGGCCTGATGATAACCCTAACCCTAACCCTAACACTATCCTATGGTTTATGTTAACCCTAACCCTAACACTATCCAAGGGCTGATGCTAACCCTAACCCTAACCCTAAAACTATCCTAGGGCGGATGCTAACCCTAACCCTAACCCTAACACTATCCTATGGCTGATGCTAACCCTAACCCTAACACTATCCTAGGGCTGATGCTAACCCTAACCCTAACCCTAACACTATCCTAGGGCTGATGCTAACCCTAACGCTAACCCTAAAACTATCCTTGAACTGATGCTAACCCTAACCCTAACCCTAACACTATCCTAGGCCTGATGATAACCCTAACCCTAACCCTAACACTATCCTAGGGGTTATGTTAACCCTAACCCTAACACTATCCTAGGGCTGATGCTAACCCTAACCCTACCACTATCCTGGGCCTGATGCTAACCCTAACCCTAACACTAACGCTATCCTAGGGCTGATGCTAACCCTAACCCTAACACTATCCTAGGGCTGATGCTAACCCTAACCCTAACCCTAACACTATCCTAGGGCTGATGCTAACCCTAACGCTAACCCTAACACTATCTTGAACTAATGCTAACCCTAACCCTAACCCTAACACTATCCTAGGCCTGATGATAACCCTAACCCTAACCCTAACACTATCCTAGAGCTGATGCTAACCCTAACCCTAACTCTAACACTATCTTAGGGCTGAGGCTAACCCTAACGCTAACACTATCCTACGGCTGATGCTAACCCTAACCTTAACCCTAACACTATCCTAGGGCTGATGCTAACCCTAACCCTAACACTATCCTAGGCCTGATGCTAACCCTAACCCTAACCTTAACACTATCCTAGGGCTGATGATAACCCTAACCGTAACACTATCCTAGGGCTGATGCTAACCCTAACCCTAACACTATCCTAGGGCTGATGCTAACCCTAACCCTAACACTATCCTAGGCCTGATGATAACCCTAACCCTAACCCTAACACGATCCTAGGGCTGATGCTAACCCTAACACTAACACTATCCTAGGGCTGATGCTAACCCTAACCCTAAACCTAACACTATCCTAGGGCTGATGCTAACCCTAACCCTAACCCTAATACTATCCTAGGGCTGATGCTAACCCTAACCCTAACCCTAACACTATCCTAGGGCTGATGCTAACCCTAACACTAACACTATGCTAGGGCAGATGCTAACCCTAACCCTACCCCTAACACTATCCCAGGGCTGATGCTAACCCTAACCCTAACGCTAACACTATCCTAGGGCTGAGGCTAACCCTAACCCTAACACTAACCTACGGCTGATGCTAACCCTTACCCTAACCCTAACACTATCCTAAGGCTGATGGTAACCCTAACACTAACACTATCTTAAGCCTGGTGCTAACCCTAACTCTAACCCTAACACTATCTTAGGGCTGATGCTAACCCTAACCCTAATAATATCCCAGGGCTGATGCTAACACTAACCCTAACCCTAACACTATCCTAGGCCTGATGCTAACCCTAACCCTAACCCTAACACTATCCTAGGGCTGATGCTAACCCTAACCCTAACACTATCCTAGGCCTGATGATAACCCTAACCCTAACCCTAATACTATCCTAGGGCTGATGCTAACCCTAACCCTAACCTTAACACTATCCTAGGGCTGATGCTAACCCTAACACTAACACTATGCTTGGGCTGATGCTAACCCTAACCCTACCCCTAACACTATCCTAGGGCTGATGCTAACCCTAACCCTAACGCTAACACTATCCTAGGGCTGAGGCTAACCCTAACCCTAACACTATCCTACGGCTGATGCTAACCCTAACCCTAACCCTAACACTATCCTAAGGCTGATGGTAACCCTAACACTAACACTATCCTAAGCCTGGTGCTAACCCTAACTCTAACCCTAACACTATCCTAGGGCTGATCCTAACCCTAACCCTAATAATATCCTAGGGCTGATGCTAACACTAACCCTAACCCTAACACTATCCTAGGGCTGATGCTAACTCTAACCCTAACCCTAACACTATCCTAGGGTTGATGCTAACCCTAACCCTAAAACTATCCTAGGCCTGATGCTAACCCTAACCCTAACCCTAACACTATCCTAGGGCTGATGCTAACCCTAACCCTAACACTATCCTAGGCCTGATGCTAACCCTAACCCTAACCCTAACACTATCCTAGGGCTGATGCTAACCCTAACCCTAACACTATCCTAGGCCTGATGCTAACCCTAACCCTAACCCTAACACTATCCTAGGGCTGATGCTAACCCTAACCCTAACACTATCCTAGGGCTGATGCTAACCCTAACCCTAACCCTAACACTATCCTAGGGCTGAATCTAACCCTAACCCTAACACTATCCGAGGGCTGATGCTAACCCTAACCCTAACCCTAACACTATCCTAGGGCTGATGGTAACCCTAACCCTAACACTATCCTAGGCCTGATGCTAACCCTAACCCTAACCCTAACACTATGCTAGGGCTGATGCTAACCCTAACCCTAACACTGTCCTAGGGCTGATGCTAACCCTAACCCTAACCCTAACACTATCCTAGGGCTGATGCTAACCCTAACGCTAACCGTAAAACTATCCTTGAACTGATACTAACCCTAACCCTAACCCTAACACTATCCTAGGCCTGATGATAACCCTAACCCTAACCCTAACACTATCCTAGGGTTTATGTTAACCCTAACCCTAACACTATCCTAGGGCTGATGCTAACCCTAACCCTACCACTATCCTGGGCCTGATGCTAACCCTAACCCTAACACTAACACTATCCTAGGGCTGATGCTAACCATAACCCTAACACTATCCTAGGGCTGATGCTAACCCTAACCCTAACCCTAACACTATCCTAGGGCTGATGCTAACCCTAACGCTAACCCTAACACTATCCTTGAACTAATGCTAACCCTAACCCTAACCCTAACACTATCCTAGGCCTCATGATAACCCTAACCCTAACCCTAACACTATCCTAGGGTTTATGTTAACCCTAACCCTAACACTATCCTAGGGCTCATGCTAACCCTAACCCTAACCCTAACACTATCCTAGGGCGGATGCTAACCCTAACCCTAACCCTAACACTATCCTATGGCTGATGCTAACCCTAACCCTAACACTATCCTAGGGCTGATGCTAACCCTAACCCTAACCCTAACACTATCCTAGGGCTGATGCTAACCCTAACGCTAACCCTAAAACTATCCTAGAACTGATGCTAACCCTAACCCTAACCCTAACACTATCCTAGCCCTGATGATAACTCTAACCCTAACCTTAACACAATCCTAGGGTTTATGTTAACCCTAACCCTAACACTATCCTAGGGCTGATGCTAACCCTAACCCTACCCCTATCCTGGGCCTGATGCTAACCCTAACCCTAACACTAACACTATCCTTTGCCTGATGCTAACCCTAACCCTAACACTAACTCTATCCTAGGGATGATGCTAACCCTAACCCTAACACTATCCTTGGGCTGATGCTAACCCTAACCCTAACCCTAACACTATCCTAGGGCAGATGCTAAACCTAACGCTAACCCTAACACTATCCTAGGGTTTATGTTAACCCTAACCCTAACACTATCCTAGGGCTGATGCTAAGCCTAACCCTAACCCTTAACATTATCCTAGGGCTGATGCTAACCCTAACCCGAACTCTAACACTATCTTAGGGCTGAGGCTAACCCTAACCCTAACACTATCCTACGGCTGATGCTAACCCTAACCCTAACCCTAACACTATCCTAGGGCTGATGCTAACCCTAACCCTAACACTATCCTAGGACTGATGCTAACCCTAACCCTAACCCTAACACTATCCTAGGGCTGATGCTAACCCTACCCCTAACACTATCCTAGGGCTGATACTAACCATAACCCTAACCCTAACACTATCCTAGGGCTGATGCTAACCCTAACCCTAACACTATCCTAGGCCTGATCATAACCCTAACCCTAACCCTGACACTATCCTATGGCTGATGCTAACCCTAACCCTAACACTATCCTAGGGCTGATGCTAACCCTAACCCTAACCCTAACACTATCCTAGGGCTGATGCTAACCCTAACGCTAACCCTAACACTATCCTTGAACTGATGCTAACCCTAACCCTAACCATAACACTATCCTAGGCCTGATGATAACCCTAACCCTAACCCTAACACTATCCTAGGGTTTATGTTAACCCTAACCCTAACACTATCCTAGGGCTCATGCTAACCCTAACCCTAAACCTAACACTATCCTAGGGCGGATGCTAACCCTAACCCTAACCCTAACACTATCCTAGTGCTGATGCTAACCCTAACACTAACACTATCGTAGGGCTGATGCTAACCCTAACCCTAAGCCTAACAATCTCCAAGGGCTGATGCTAACCCTAACCCTAACCCTAACACTATCCTAGGGCTGATGCTAACCCTAACCCTAACTCTAACACTATCTTAGGGCTGAGGCTAACCCTAACCCTAACACTATCCTACGGCTGATGCTAACCCTAACCCTAACCCTAACACTATCCTAGGGCTGATGCTAACCCTAACCCTAACACTATCCTAGGCCTGATGCTAACCCTAACCCTAACCCTAACACTATCCTAGGGCTGATGCTAACCCTAACACTAACACTATCCTAGGGCTGATGCTAACCCTAACCCTACCCCTAAAACTATCCTAGGGCTGATGCTAACCCTAACCCTAACGCTAACACTATCCTAGGGCTGAGGCTAACCCTAACCCTAACACTATCCTACGGCTGATGCTAACCCTGACCCTAACCCTAACACTATCCTAAGGCTGATTGTAACCCTAACACTAACACTATCCTAAGCCTGGTGCTTACCCTAACTCTAACCCTAACACTATCCTACGGCTGATGCTAACCCTAACCCTAATAATATCCTAGGGCTGATGCTAACAATAACCCTAACCCTAACACTATCCTAGGGCTGATGCTAACCCTAACCCTAACCCTAACACTATCCTAGGGCTGATGCTAACCCTAACCCTAACACTATCCTAGGCCTGATGATAACCGTAACCCTAACCCTAACACTATCCTAGGTCTGATGCTAACCCTAACCATAACAGTATCCTAGGACTGATGCAAACCCTAACCCTAACCCTAACACTATCGTAGGGCTGATGCTAACCCTAACAATAACACTATCCTAGGGCTGATGCTAACCCTAACCCTAACCCTAACACTATCCTAGGGCTGATGCTAACCCTAACCCTAACACTATCATAGGCCTGATGATAACCCTAACCCTAACCCTAACACTATCCTAGGGCTGATGCTAACCCTAACACTAACACTATCCTAGGCCTGATGCTAACCCTAACCCTAACCCTAACACTATCCTAGGGCTGATGCTAACCCTAACGCTAACCCTAAAACTATCCTTGAACTGATGCTAACCCTAACCCTAACCCTAACACTATCCTAGGCCTGATGATAACCCTAACCCTAACACTCTCCTAGGGTTTATGTTAACCCTAACCCTAACACTATCCTAGGGCTGATGCTAACCCTAACCCTACCACTATCCTGGGCCTGATGCTAACCCTAACCCTAACACTAACACTATCCTAGGGCTGATGCTAACCATAAACCTAACACTATCCTAGGGCTGATGCTAACCCTAACCCTAACCCTAACACTATCCTAGGGCTGATGCTAACCCTAACCCTAACACTATCCTAGGGCTGATGCTAACCCTAACCCTAACCCTAACACTATCCTAGGGCTGATTCTAACCCTAACCCTAACACTATCCGAGGGCTGATGCTAACCCTAACCCTAACCCTAACACTATCCTAGGGCTGATGCTAATGCTAACCCTAACCCTAACCCTAACACTATCCTAGGCCTGATGATAACCCTAACCCTAACCCTAACACTATCCTAGGGTTTATGTTAACCCTAACCCTAACACTATCCTAGGGCTGATGCTAACCCTAACCCTAACCCTAACACTATCCTAGGGCGGATGCTAACCCTAACCCTAACCCTAACACTATCCTATGGCTGATGCTAACCCTAACCCTAACACTATCCTAGGGCTGATGCTAACCCTAACCCTAACCCTAACACTATCCTAGGGCTGATGCTAACCCTAACGCTAACCCTAAAACTATCCTTGAACTGATGCTAACACTAACCCTAACCCTAACACTATCCTAGCCCTGATGATAACTCTAACCCTAACCCTAACACTATCCTAGGGTTTATGTTAACCCTAACCCTAACACTATCCTAGGGCTGATGCTAACCCTAACCCTACCACTATCCTGGGCCTGATGCTAACCCTAACCCTAACACTAACACTATCCTAGGGCTGATGCTAACCCTAACCCTAACACTATCCTAGGGCTGATGCTAACCCTAACCCTAACCCTAACACTATCCTAGGGCTGATGCTAACCCTAACGCTAACCCTAACACTATCCTTGAACTAATGCTAACCCTAACCCTAACCCTAACACTATCCTAGGCCTGATGATAACCCTAACCCTAACCCTAACACTATCCTAGGGTTTATGTTAACCCTAACCCTAACACTATCTTAGGGCTGATGCTAAACATAACCCTAACCCTAACACTATCCTACGGCTGATGCTAACCCTAACCCTAACTCTAACACTATCTTAGGGCTGAGGCTAACCCTAACGCTAACACTATCCTACGGCTGATGCTAACCCTAACCTTAACCCTAACACTATCCTAGGGCTGATGCTAACCCTAACCCTAACACTATCCTAGGCCTGATGCTAACCTTAACCCTAACCTTAACACTATCCTAGGGCTGATGCTAACCCTAACCGTAACACTATCCTAGGGCTGATGCTAACCCTAACCCTAACCCTAACACTATCCTAGGGCTGATGCTAACCCTAACCCTAACACTATCCTAGGCCTGATGATAACCCTAACCCTAACCCTAACACTATCCTAGGGCTGATGCTAACCCTAACACTAACACTATCCTAGGCCTGATGCTAACCCTAACCCTAACCCTAACACTATCCTAGGGCTGATGCTAACCCTAACCCTAACCCTAACACTATCCTAGGGATGATGCTAAACTTAACCCTAACCCTAACACTATCCTAGGGCTGATTCTAACCGTAACCCTAACACTATCCTAGGCCTGATGCTAACCCTAACCCTTACCCTAACACTATCCTAGGGCTGATGCTAAACCTAACCATAACCCTAACACTATCCTAGGGCTGATGCTAACCCTAACCCTAACCCTAACACTATCCTAGGCCTGATGCTAACCCTAACCCTAACACTATCCTATGCCTGATGCTAACCCTAACCCTAACACTATCCTAGGCCTGATGCTAACCCTAACCCTAACCCTAAAACTATCCTAGGCCTGATGCTAACCCTATCCATAACCCTAACACTCTCCTAGGGCTGAGGCTAACCCTAACCCTAACACTATCCTACGGCTGATGCTAACCCTAACCCTAACCCAAACACTATCCTAGGGTTGATGCTAACCCTAACCCTAACACTATCCTAGGGCTGATGCTAACCCTAACCCTAACCCTAACACTATCCTTGGGCTGATGCTAACCCTAACCCTAACACTATCCTTTGCCTGATGCTAACCCTAACCCTAACCCTAACACTATCCTAGGGATGATGCTAACCCTAACCCTAACACTATCCTTGGGCTGATGCTAACCCTAACCCTAACCCTAACACTATCGTAGGGCAGATGCTAAACCTAACGCTAACCCTAACAATATCCTTGAACTGATGCTAACCCTAACCCTAACCCTAACACTATCCTAGGCCTGATGATAACCCTAACCCTAACCCTAACACTATCCTAGGGTTTATGTTAACCCTAACCCTAACACTATCCTAGGGATGATGCTAACCCTAACCCTAACCCTAACACTATCCTAGGGCGGATGCTAACCCTAACCCTAACCCTAACACTATCCTAGGGCTGATGCTAACCCTAACACTAACACTATTCTAGGGCTGATGCTAACCCTAACCCTAACCCTTAACATTATCCCTGGGCTGATGCTAACCCTAACCCGAACTCTAACACTATCTTAGGGCTGAGGCTAACCCTAACCCTAACACTATCCTAGGGCTGATGCTAACCCTAACCCTAACACTATCCTAGGACTGATGCTAACCCTAACCCTAACCCTAACACTATCCTAGGGCTGATGCTAACCCTAACCCTAACACTATCCTAGGGCTGATGCTAACCATAACCCTAACCCTAACACTATCCTAGGGCTGATGCTAACCCTAACCTTAACACTATCCTAGGCCTGATCATAACCCTAACCCTAACCCTGACACTATCCTAGGGCTGATGCTAACCCTAACCCTAACACTATCCTAGGCCT
Source organism: Lemur catta (assembly GCF_020740605.2). Taxonomy (NCBI): domain Eukaryota; kingdom Metazoa; phylum Chordata; class Mammalia; order Primates; family Lemuridae; genus Lemur; species Lemur catta. The sequence continues at coordinate 82,371 of NW_025423755.1, read as the reverse complement.
GATGGTAACCCTAACCCTAACCCTAACACTATCCTAGGGCTGATGCTAACCCTAACCCTAACACTATCCTAGGGCTGAGGCTAACCCTAACCCTAACCCTAACACTATCCTTGAACTGATGCTAACCCTAACCTTAACCCTAACACTATCCTAGGCCTGATCATAACCCTAACCCTAACCCTGACACTATCCTAGGGCGGATGCTAACCCTAACCCTAACCCTAACACTATCCTAGGGCTGATGCTAACCCTAACACTAACACTATCCTATTGCTGATGCTAACCCTAACCCTAACCCTAACATTATCCTAGGGCTGTTTCTAACCCTAACCATAACTCTAACAATATCTTAGGGCTGAGGCTAACCCTAACCCTAACACTATCCTACGGCTGATGCTAACCATAACCCTAACCCTAACACTATCCCAGGGCTGATGCTAACCCTAACCCTAACACTATCCTACGGCTGATGCTAACCCTAACCCTAACCCTAACACTATCCTAGGGCTGATGCTAACCGTAACCATAACACTATCCTAGGCCTGATGCTAACCCTAACCCTAACACTAACACTATCCTAGGGCTGATGCTAACCCTAACCCTAAGCCTAACACTCTCCAAGGGCTGATGCTAACCCTAACGCTAACTCTAACACTATCCTAGGGCTGATGCTAACCCTAACCCTAACGCTAACACTATCCTAATGCTGAGGCTAACCCTAACCCTAACACTATCCTACGGCTGATGCTAACCCTAACCCTAACCCTAACACTATCCTAAGGCTGATGGTAACCCTAACACTAACACTATCCTAAGCCTGGTGCTAACCCTAACTCTAACCCTAACACTATCCTAGGGCTGATGCTAACCCTAACCCTAATAATATCCTAGGGCTGATGCTAACACTAACCCTAACCCTAACACTATCCTAGGCCTGATGATAACCCTAACCCTAACCCTAACACTATCCTAGGGCTGATGCTAACCCTAACCCTAACACTAACCTAGGCCTGATGCTAACCCTAACCCTAACCCTAACACTATCCTAGGGCTGATGCTAACCCTAACCCTAACACTATCCTAGGGCTGATGCTAATCCTAACCCTAACCCTAACACTATCCTAGGGCTGATGCTAACCCTAACCCTAACACTATCCTAGGGCTGATGCTAACCCTAACCCTAACCCTAACACTATCCTAGGGCTGATGCTAACCCTAACCCTAACACTATCCTAGGCCTGATGATAACCCTAACCCTAACCCTAACTCTATCCTAGGGCTGATGCTAACCCTAACCCTAACACTGTCCTAGGGCTGATGCTAACCCTAACCCTAACCCTAACACTATCCTAGGGCTGATGCTAACCCTAACGCTAACCCTAAAACTATCCTTGAACTGATGCTAACCCTAACCCTAACCCTAACACTATCCTAGGCCTGATGATAACCCTAACCCTAACCCTAACACTATCCTAGGGTTTATGTTAACCCTAACCCTAACACTATCCTAGGGCTGATGCTAACCCTAACCCTAACCCTAACACTATCCTAGGGCGGATGCTAAACCTAACCCTAACCCTAACAATATCCTAGGGCTGATGCTTACCATAACACTAACACTATCCTAGGGCTGATGCGAACCCTAACCCTAACCCTAACACTATCCTAGGGCTGATGCTAACCCTAAACCTAACTCTAACACTATCTTAGGGCTGAGGCTAACCTTAACCCTAACATTATCCTACGGCTGATGCTAACCCTAACTTTAACCCTAACACTATCCTAGGGCTGATGCTAACCCTAACTCTAACACTATCCTAGGCCTGATGCTAACCCTAACCCTAACCCTAACACTATCCTAGGGCTGAGGCTAACCCTAACCCTAACACTATCCTAGGCCTGATGCTAACCCTAACCCTAACACTAACACTATCCTAGGGCTGATGCTAACCCTAACCCTAACCCTAACACTATCCTAGGGCTGATGCTAAACTTAACCCTAACCCTAACACTATACTAGGGCTGATGCTAACCCTAACCCTAACCCTAACACTATCCTAGGGCTGATGCTAACCCTAACCCTAACACTATCCTAGGCCTGATGCTAACCCTAACCCTTACCCTAACACTATCATAGGGCTGATGGTAAACCTAACCATAACCCTAACACTATCCTAGGGCTGATGCTAACCCTAACCCTAACCCTAACACTATCCTAGGGCTGATGCTAACCCTAACCCTAACACTATCCTAGGCCTGATGCTAACCCTAACCCTAACACTATCCTAGGACTAATGCTAACCCTAACCCTAACCCTAACACTATCCTGGGCCTGATGCTATCCCTATCCCTAACCCTAACACTCTCCTAGGGCTGAGGCTAACCCTAACCCTAACACTATCCTAGGGCTGATGCTAACCCTAACCCTAACCAAAACACTATCCTAGGGTTGATGCTAACCCTAACCCTAACACTATCCTAGGGCTGATGCTAACCCTAACCCTAACCCTAACACTATCCTTGGGCTGATGCTAACCCTAACCCTAACACTATCCTGGGCCTGATGCTAACCCTAACCCTAACCCTAACACTATCCTAGGGCTGATGCTAACCCTAACCCTAACACTATCCTTGGGCTGATGCTAACCCTAACCCTAACCCTAACACTATCCTAGGGCAGATGCTAACCCTAACGCTAACCCTAACACTATCCTTGAACTGATGGTAACCCTAACCCTAACCCTAACACTATCCTAGGCCTGATGATAACCCTAACCCTAACCCTAACACTATCCTAGGGTTTATGTTAACCCTAACCCTAACACTATCCTAGGGCTGATGCTAACCCTAACCCTAACCCTAACACTATCCTAGAGCGGATGCTAACCCTAACCCTAACCCTAACACTATCCTAGGGCTGATGCTAACCCTAACATTAACACTATCCTAGGGCTGATGCTAACCCTAACCCTAACCCTAACATTATCCTAGGGCTGATGCTAACCCTAACCCTAACTCTAACACTATCTTAGGGCTGAGGCTAACCCTAACCCTAACACTATCCTAGGGCAGATGCTAACACTAACGCTAACCCTAACACTATCCTTGAACTGATGGTAACCCTAACCCTAACCCTAACACTATCCTAGGCCTGATGATAACCCTAACCCTAGCCCTAACACTATCCTAGGGTTTATGTTAACCCTAACCCTAACACTATCCTAGGGCTGATGCTAACCCTAACCCTAACCCTAACACTATCCTAGAGTGGATGCTAACCCTTACCCTAACCCAAACACTATCCTAGGGCTGATGCTAACCCTAACACTAACACTATCCTAGGGCTGATGCTAACCCTAACCCTAACCCTAACATTATCCTAGGGCTGATGCTAACCCTAACCCTAACTCTAACACTATCTTAGGGCTGAGGCTAACCCTAACCCTAACACTATCCTACGGCTGATGCTAACCCTAACCCTAACCCTAACACTATCCTAGGGCTGATGCTAACCCTAACCCTAACACTATCCTAGCCCTGATGCTAACCCTAACCCTAACCCTAACACTATCCTAGGGCTGATGCTAACCCTAACCCTAACACTATCCTAGGGCTGAGGCTAACCCTAACCCTAACCCTAACACTATCCTAGGGCTGATGCTATCCCTAACGCTAACCCTAACACTATCCTTGAACTGATGCTAACCCTAACCTTAACCCTAACACTATCCTAGGCCTGATGATAACCCTAACCCTAACCCTAACACTATCCTAGGGTTTATGTTAACCCTAACCCTAACACTATCCTAGCGCTGATGCTTACCCTAACCCTAACACTATCCTAGGCCTGATGATAACCCTAACCCTAACCCTAACACTATCCTAGGGCTGATGCTAACCCTAACCCTAACACTATCCTAGGCCTGATGCTAACCCTAACCCTAACCCTAACACTATCCTAGGGCTGATGCTAACCCTAACCCTAACACTATCCTAGGGCTGATGCTAACCCTAACCCTAACCCTAACACTATCATAGGGCTGATGCTAACCCTACCCCTAACACTATCCTAGGGCTGATGCTAACCCTAACCCTAACCCTAACACTATCCTAGGGCTGATGCTAACCCTAACCCTAACACTATCCTAGGCCTGATGATAACCCTAACCCTAACCCTAACACTATCCTAGGGCTGATGCTAACCCTAACCCTAACACTATCCTAGGGCTGATGCTAACCCTAACCCTAACCCTAACACTATCCTAGGGCTGATGCTAACCCTAACCCTAACACTATCCTAGGGCTGATGCTAACCCTAACCCTAACCCTAACACTATCATAGGGCTGATGCTAACCCTAACCCTAACACTATCGTAGGGCTGATGCTAACCCTAACCCTAACCCTAACACTATCCTAGGGCTGATGCTAACCCTAACCCTAACACTATCCTAGGCCTGATGATAACCCTAACCCTAACCCTAACACTATCCTAGGGCTGATGCTAACCCTAACCCTAACACTGTCCTAGGGCTGATGCTAGCCCTAACCCTAACCCTAACACTATCCTAGGGCTGATGCTAACCCTAACGCTAACCCTAAAACTATCCTTGAACTGATGCTAACCCTAACCCTAACCCTAACACTATCCTAGGCTGATGCTAACCCTAACCCTAACCCTAACACTATCCTAGGGCGGATGCTAACCCTAACCCTAACCCTAACACTATCCTAGGGCTGATGCTAACCATAACACTAACACTATCCTAGGGCTGATGCGAACCCTAACCCTAACCCTAACACTATCCTAGGGCTGATGCTAACCCTAAACCTAACTCTAACACTATCTTAGGGCTGAGGCTAACCCTAACCCTAACACTATCCTACGGCTGATGCTAACCCTAACTTTAACCCTAACACTATCCTAGGCCTGATGCTAACCCTAACCCTAACACTATCCTAGGCCTGATGCTAACCCTAACCCTAACCCTAACACTATCCTTGAACTGATGCTAACCCTAACCTTAACCCTAACACTATCCTAGGCCTGATGATAACCCTAACCCTAACCCTAACACTATCCTAGGGTTTATGTTAACCCTAACCCTAACACTATCCTAGCGCTGATGCTAACCCTAACCCTAACACTATCCTAGGCCTGATGATAACCCTAACCCTAACCCTAACACTATCCTAGGGCTGATGCTAACCCTAACCCTAACACTATCCTAGGCCTGATGCTAACCCTAACCCTAACCCTAACACTATCCTAGGGCTGATGCTAACCCTAACCCTAACACTATCCTAGGCCTGATGCTAACCCTAACCCTAACCCTAACACTATCATAGGGCTGATGCTAACCCTAACCCTAACACTATCCTAGGGCTGATGCTAACCCTAACCCTAACCCTAACACTATCCTAGGGCTGATGCTAACCCTAACCCTAACACTATCCTAGGCCTGATGATAACCCTAACCCTAACCCTAACACTATCCTAGGGCTGATGCTAACCCTAACCCTAACACTATCCTAGGCCTGATGCTAACCCTAACCCTAACCCTAACACTATCCTAGGGCTGATGCTAACCCTAACCCTAACACTATCCTAGGGCTGATGCTAACCCTAACCCTAACCCTAACACTATCATAGGGCTGATGCTAACCCTAACCCTAACACTATCCTAGGGCTGATGCTAACCCTAACCCTAACCCTAACACTATCCTAGGGCTGATGCTAACCCTAACCCTAACACTATCCTAGGCCTGATGATAACCCTAACCCTAACCCTAACACTATCCTAGGGCTGATGCTAACCCTAACCCTAACACTGTCCTAGGGCTGATGCTAACCCTAACCCTAACCCTAACACTATCCTAGGGCTGATGCTAACCGTAACCATAACACTATCCTAGGCCTGATGCTAACCCTAACCCTAACACTAACACTATCCTAGGGCTGATGCTAACCCTAACCCTAAGCCTAACACTCTCCAAGGGCTGATGCTAACCCTAACGCTAACTCTAACACTATCCTAGGGCTGATGCTAACCCTAACCCTAACGCTAACACTATCCTAATGCTGAGGCTAACCCTAACCCTAACACTATCCTACGGCTGATGCTAACCCTAACCCTAACCCTAACACTATCCTAAGGCTGATGGTAACCCTAACACTAACACTATCCTAAGCCTGGTGCTAACCCTAACTCTAACCCTAACACTATCCTAGGGCTGATGCTAACCCTAACCCTAATAATATCCTAGGGCTGATGCTAACACTAACCCTAACCCTAACACTATCCTAGGCCTGATGATAACCCTAACCCTAACCCTAACACTATCCTAGGGCTGATGCTAACCCTAACCCTAACACTAACCTAGGCCTGATGCTAACCCTAACCCTAACCCTAACACTATCCTAGGGCTGATGCTAACCCTAACCCTAACACTATCCTAGGGCTGATGCTAATCCTAACCCTAACCCTAACACTATCCTAGGGCTGATGCTAACCCTAACCCTAACACTATCCTAGGGCTGATGCTAACCCTAACCCTAACCCTAACACTATCCTAGGGCTGATGCTAACCCTAACCCTAACACTATCCTAGGCCTGATGATAACCCTAACCCTAACCCTAACTCTATCCTAGGGCTGATGCTAACCCTAACCCTAACACTGTCCTAGGGCTGATGCTAACCCTAACCCTAACCCTAACACTATCCTAGGGCTGATGCTAACCCTAACGCTAACCCTAAAACTATCCTTGAACTGATGCTAACCCTAACCCTAACCCTAACACTATCCTAGGCCTGATGATAACCCTAACCCTAACCCTAACACTATCCTAGGGTTTATGTTAACCCTAACCCTAACACTATCCTAGGGCTGATGCTAACCCTAACCCTAACCCTAACACTATCCTAGGGCGGATGCTAAACCTAACCCTAACCCTAACAATATCCTAGGGCTGATGCTAACCATAACACTAACACTATCCTAGGGCTGATGCGAACCCTAACCCTAACCCTAACACTATCCTAGGGCTGATGCTAACCCTAAACCTAACTCTAACACTATCTTAGGGCTGAGGCTAACCTTAACCCTAACATTATCCTACGGCTGATGCTAACCCTAACTTTAACCCTAACACTATCCTAGGGCTGATGCTAACCCTAACTCTAACACTATCCTAGGCCTGATGCTAACCCTAACCCTAACCCTAACACTATCCTAGGGCTGAGGCTAACCCTAACCCTAACACTATCCTAGGCCTGATGCTAACCCTAACCCTAACACTAACACTATCCTAGGGCTGATGCTAAACCTAACCCTAACCCTAACACTATCCTAGGGCTGATGCTAAACTTAACCCTAACCCTAACACTATACTAGGGCTGATGCTAACCCTAACCCTAACCCTAACACTATCCTAGGGCTGATGCTAACCCTAACCCTAACACTATCCTAGGCCTGATGCTAACCCTAACCCTTACCCTAACACTATCATAGGGCTGATGGTAAACCTAACCATAACCCTAACACTATCCTAGGGCTGATGCTAACCCTAACCCTAACCCTAACACTATCCTAGGGCTGATGCTAACCCTAACCCTAACACTATCCTAGGCCTGATGCTAACCCTAACCCTAACACTATCCTAGGACTAATGCTAACCCTAACCCTAACCCTAACACTATCCTGGGCCTGATGCTATCCCTATCCCTAACCCTAACACTCTCCTAGGGCTGAGGCTAACCCTAACCCTAACACTATCCTAGGGCTGATGCTAACCCTAACCCTAACCAAAACACTATCCTAGGGTTGATGCTAACCCTAACCCTAACACTATCCTAGGGCTGATGCTAACCCTAACCCTAACCCTAACACTATCCTTGGGCTGATGCTAACCCTAACCCTAACACTATCCTGGGCCTGATGCTAACCCTAACCCTAACCCTAACACTATCCTAGGGCTGATGCTAACCCTAACCCTAACACTATCCTTGGGCTGATGCTAACCCTAACCCTAACCCTAACACTATCCTAGGGCAGATGCTAACCCTAACGCTAACCCTAACACTATCCTTGAACTGATGGTAACCCTAACCCTAACCCTAACACTATCCTAGGCCTGATGATAACCCTAACCCTAACCCTAACACTATCCTAGGGTTTATGTTAACCCTAACCCTAACACTATCCTAGGGCTGATGCTAACCCTAACCCTAACCCTAACACTATCCTAGAGCGGATGCTAACCCTAACCCTAACCCTAACACTATCCTAGGGCTGATGCTAACCCTAACATTAACACTATCCTAGGGCTGATGCTAACCCTAACCCTAACCCTAACATTATCCTAGGGCTGATGCTAACCCTAACCCTAACTCTAACACTATCTTAGGGCTGAGGCTAACCCTAACCCTAACACTATCCTAGGGCAGATGCTAACACTAACGCTAACCCTAACACTATCCTTGAACTGATGGTAACCCTAACCCTAACCCTAACACTATCCTAGGCCTGATGATAACCCTAACCCTAGCCCTAACACTATCCTAGGGTTTATGTTAACCCTAACCCTAACACTATCCTAGGGCTGATGCTAACCCTAACCCTAACCCTAACACTATCCTAGAGTGGATGCTAACCCTTACCCTAACCCAAACACTATCCTAGGGCTGATGCTAACCCTAACACTAACACTATCCTAGGGCTGATGCTAACCCTAACCCTAACCCTAACATTATCCTAGGGCTGATGCTAACCCTAACCCTAACTCTAACACTATCTTAGGGCTGAGGCTAACCCTAACCCTAACACTATCCTACGGCTGATGCTAACCCTAACCCTAACCCTAACACTATCCTAGGGCTGATGCTAACCCTAACCCTAACACTATCCTAGCCCTGATGCTAACCCTAACCCTAACCCTAACACTATCCTAGGGCTGATGCTAACCCTAACCCTAACACTATCCTAGGGCTGAGGCTAACCCTAACCCTAACCCTAACACTATCCTAGGGCTGATGCTATCCCTAACGCTAACCCTAACACTATCCTTGAACTGATGCTAACCCTAACCTTAACCCTAACACTATCCTAGGCCTGATGATAACCCTAACCCTAACCCTAACACTATCCTAGGGTTTATGTTAACCCTAACCCTAACACTATCCTAGCGCTGATGCTTACCCTAACCCTAACACTATCCTAGGCCTGATGATAACCCTAATCCTAACCCTAACACTATCCTAGGGCTGATGCTAACCCTAACCCTAACACTATCCTAGGCCTGATGCTAACCCTAACCCTAACCCTAACACTATCCTAGGGCTGATGCTAACCCTAACCCTAACACTATCCTAGGGCTGATGCTAACCCTAACCCTAACCCTAACACTATCATAGGGCTGATGCTAACCCTACCCCTAACACTATCCTAGGGCTGATGCTAACCCTAACCCTAACCCTAACACTATCCTAGGGCTGATGCTAACCCTAACCCTAACACTATCCTAGGCCTGATGATAACCCTAACCCTAACCCTAACACTATCCTAGGGCTGATGCTAACCCTAACCCTAACACTATCCTAGGGCTGATGCTAACCCTAACCCTTACCCTAACACTATCCTAGGGCTGATGCTAACCCTAACCCTAACACTATCCTAGGGCTGATGCTAACCCTAACCCTAACCCTAACACTATCATAGGGCTGATGCTAACCCTAACCCTAACACTATCGTAGGGCTGATGCTAACCCTAACCCTAACCCTAACACTATCCTAGGGCTGATGCTAACCCTAACCCTAACACTATCCTAGGCCTGATGATAACCCTAACCCTAACCCTAACACTATCCTAGGGCTGATGCTAACCCTAACCCTAACACTGTCCTAGGGCTGATGCTAGCCCTAACCCTAACCCTAACACTATCCTAGGGCTGATGCTAACCCTAACGCTAACCCTAAAACTATCCTTGAACTGATGCTAACCCTAACCCTAACCCTAACACTATCCTAGGCCTGATGCTAACCCTAACCCTAACCCTAACACTATCCTAGGGCGGATGCTAACCCTAACCCTAACCCTAACACTATCCTAGGGCTGATGCTAACCATAACACTAACACTATCCTAGGGCTGATGCGAACCCTAACCCTAACCCTAACACTATCCTAGGGCTGATGCTAACCCTAAACCTAACTCTAACACTATCTTAGGGCTGAGGCTAACCCTAACCCTAACACTATCCTACGGCTGATGCTAACCCTAACTTTAACCCTAACACTATCCTAGGCCTGATGCTAACCCTAACCCTAACACTATCCTAGGCCTGATGCTAACCCTAACCCTAACCCTAACACTATCCTTGAACTGATGCTAACCCTAACCTTAACCCTAACACTATCCTAGGCCTGATGATAACCCTAACCCTAACCCTAACACTATCCTAGGGTTTATGTTAACCCTAACCCTAACACTATCCTAGCGCTGATGCTAACCCTAACCCTAACACTATCCTAGGCCTGATGATAACCCTAACCCTAACCCTAACACTATCCTAGGGCTGATGCTAACCCTAACCCTAACACTATCCTAGGCCTGATGCTAACCCTAACCCTAACCCTAACACTATCCTAGGGCTGATGCTAACCCTAACCCTAACACTATCCTAGGGCTGATGCTAACCCTAACCCTAACCCTAACACTATCATAGGGCTGATGCTAACCCTAACCCTAACACTATCCTAGGGCTGATGCTAACCCTAACCCTAACCCTAACACTATCCTAGGGCTGATGCTAACCCTAACCCTAACACTATCCTAGGCCTGATGATAACCCTAACCCTAACCCTAACACTATCCTAGGGCTGATGCTAACCCTAACCCTAACACTATCCTAGGCCTGATGCTAACCCTAACCCTAACCCTAACACTATCCTAGGGCTGATGCTAACCCTAACCCTAACACTATCCTAGGGCTGATGCTAACCCTAACCCTAACCCTAACACTATCATAGGGCTGATGCTAACCCTAACCCTAACACTATCCTAGGGCTGATGCTAACCCTAACCCTAACCCTAACACTATCCTAGGGCTGATGCTAACCCTAACCCTAACACTGTCCTAGGGCTGATGCTAACCCTAACCCTAACCCTAACACTATCCTAGGGCTGATGCTAACCCTAACGCTAACCCTAAAACTATCCTTGAACTGATGCTAACCCTAACCCTAACCCTAACACTATCCTAGGCCTGATGCTAACCCTAACCCTAACCCTAACACTATCCTAGGGCGGATGCTAACCCTAACCCTAACCCTAACACTATCCTAGGGCTGATGCTAACCATAACACTAACACTATCCTAGGGCTGATGCGAACCCTAACCCTAACCCTAACACTATCCTAGGGCTGATGCTAACCCTAAACCTAACTCTAACACTATCTTAGGGCTGAGGCTAACCCTAACCCTAACACTATCCTACGGCTGATGCTAACCCTAACTTTAACCCTAACACTATCCTAGGCCTGATGCTAACCCTAACCCTAACACTATCCTAGGCCTGATGCTAACCCAAACCCTAACGCTAACACTATCCTAGGGCTGATGCTAACCCTAACCGTAACACTATCCTAGGGCTGATGCTAACCCTAACCCTAACCCTAACACAATCCTAGGGCTGAGGCTAACCCTAACCCTAACACTATCCTAGGCCTGATGCTAACCCCAACCCTAACCCTAACACTATCCTAGGGCTGATGCTAACCCTAACCCTAACCCTAACACTATCCTAGGGCTGATGCTAAACTTAACCCTAACTCTAACACTATCCTAGGGCTGATACTAACCGTAACCCTAACACTATCCTAGGCCTGATATTAACCCTAACCTTTACCCTAACACTATCCTAGGGGTGATGCTAAACCTAACCATAACCCTAACACTATCCTAGGGCTGATGGTAACCCTAACCCTAACCCTAACACTATCCTAGGGCTGATGCTAAACCTAACCCTAACCCTAACACTATCCTAGGGCTGATGCTAAACCTAACCCTAACCCTAACCCTAACACTATCCTATAGCTGATGCTAACCCTAACCCTAACCCTAACCCTAACCCTAATACTATCCTAGGGCTGTTGCTAACCCTAACCCTAACCCTAACACTATCCTAGGGCTGATGCTAACCCTAACACTAACACTATGCTAGGGCTGATGCTAACCCTAACCCTACCCCTAACACTATCCTAGGGCTGATGCTAACCCTAATTCTAACGCTAACACTATCCTAGGGCTGAGGCTATCCCTAACCCTAACACTATCCTACGGCTGATGCTAACCCTAACCCTAACCCTAACACTATCCTAAGGCTGATGGTAACCCTAACACTAACACTATCCTAAGCCTGGTGCTAACCCTAACTCTAACCCTAACACTATCCTAGGGCTGATGCTAACCCTAACCCTAATAATATCCTAGGGCTGATGCTAACACTAACCCTAACCCTAACACTATCCTAGGGCTGATGCTAACCCTAACCCTAACCCTAACACTATCCTAGGGCTGATGCTAACCCTAACCCTAACACTATCCTAGGCCTGATGATAACCCTAACCCTAACCCTAACACTATCCTAGGGCTGATGCTAACCTTAACCCTAACACTATCCTAGGCCTGATGCTAACCCTAACCCTAACCCTAACACTATCCTAGGGCTGATGCTAACCCTAACCCTAACACTATCCTAGGTCTGATGCTAACCCTAACCCTAACCCTAACACTATCCTAGGGCTGATGCTAACCCTAACCCTAACACTATCCTAGGGCTGATGCTAACCCTAACCCTAACCCTAACACTATCGTAGGGCTGATGCTAACCCTAACCCTAACCCTAACACTTTCCTAGGGCAGATGCTAACCCTAACGCTAACCCTAACACTATCCTTGAACTGATGGTAACCCTAACCCTAACCCTAACACTATCCTAGGGTTTATGTTAACCCTAACCCTAACACTATCCTAGGGCTGATGCTAACCCTAACCCTAACCCTAACACTAACCTAGAGCGGATGCTAACCCTAACCCTAACCCTAACACTATCCTAGGGCTAATGCTAACCCTAACATTAACACTATCCTAGGGCTGATGCTAACCCTAACCCTAACCCTAACATTATCCTAGGGCTGATGCTAACCCTAACCCTAACTCTAACACTATCTTAGGGCTGAGGCTAACCCTAACCCTAACACTATCCTAGGGCAGATGCTAACACTATCGCTAACCCTAACACTATCCTTGAACTGATGGTAACCCTAACCCTAACCCTAACACTATCCTAGGCCTGATGATAACCCTAACCCTAACCCTAACACTATCCTAGGGTTTATGTTAACCCTAACCCTAACACTATCCTAGGGCTGATGCTAACCCTAACCCTAACCCTAACACTATCCTAGAGCGGATGCTAACCCTAACCCTAACCCTAACACTATCCTAGGGCTGATGCTAACCCTAACACTAACACTATCCTAGGGCTGATGCTAACCCTAACCCTAACCCTAACACTATCCTAGGGCTGATGCTAACCCTAACCCTAACCCTAACACTATCCTATAGCTGATGCTAACCCTAACCCTAACCCTAACCCTAACCCTAATACTATCTTAGGGCTGATGCTAACCCTAACCCTAACCCTAACACTATCCTAGGGCTGATGCTAACCCTAACACTAACACTATGCTAGGGCTGATGCTAACCCTAACCCTACCCCTAACACTATCCTAGGGCTGATGCTAACCCTAACCCTAACGCTAACACTATCCTAGGGCTGAGGCTAACCCTAACCCTAACACTATCCTACGGCTGATGCTAACCCTAACCCTAACCCTAACACTATCCTAGGGCTGATGCTAACCCTAACCCTAACACTATCCTAGGCCTGATGATAACCCTAACCCTAACCCTAACACTATCCTAGGGCTGATGCTAACCCTAACCCTAACACTATCCTAGGCCTGATGCTAACCCTAACCCTAACCCTAACACTATCCTAGGGCTGATGCTAACCCTAACCCTAACACTATCCTAGGGCTGATGCTAACCCTAACCCTAACCCTAACACTATCATAGGGCTGATGCTAACCCTAACCCTAACACTATCCTAGGGCTGATGCTAACCCTAACCCTAACCCTAACACTATCCTAGGGCTGATGCTAACCCTAACCCTAACACTATCCTAGGCCTGATGATAACCCTAACCCTAACCCTAACACTATCCTAGGGCTGATGCTAACCCTAACCCTAACACTGTCCTAGGGCTGATGCTAACCCTAACCCTAACCCTAACACTATCCTAGGGCTGATGCTAACCCTAACGCTAACCCTAAAACTATCCTTGAACTGATGCTAACCCTAACCCTAACCCTAACACTATCCTAGGCCTGATGCTAACCCTAACCCTAACCCTAACACTATCCTAGGGCGGACGCTAACCCTAACCCTAACCCTAACACTATCCTAGGGCTGATGCTAACCATAACACTAACACTATCCTAGGGCTGATGCGAACCCTAACCCTAACCCTAACACTATCCTAGGGCTGATGCTAACCCTAAACCTAACTCTAACACTATCTTAGGGCTGAGGCTAACCCTAACCCTAACACTATCCTACGGCTGATGCTAACCCTAACTTTAACCCTAACACTATCCTAGGCCTGATGCTAACCCTAACCCTAACACTATCCTAGGCCTGATGCTAAACCTAACCCTAACCCTAACACTATCCTAGGGCTGATGCTAACCCTAACCGTAACACTATCCTATGGCTGATGCTAACCCTAACCCTAAACCTAACACAATCCTAGGGCGCATGCTAACCCTAACCCTAACCCTAACACTATCCTAGGGCTGATGCTAACCCTAACACTAACACTATCCTAGGGCTGATGCTAACCCTAACCCTAACCCTAACACTATCCTAGGGCTGATGTTAACCCTAACCCTAACCCTAACACTATCCTATAGCTGATGCTAACCCTAACCCTAACCCTAACCCTAACCCTAATACTATCTTAGGGCTGATGCTAACCCTAACCCTAACCCTAACACTATCCTAGGGCTGATGCTAACCCTAACACTAACACTATGCTAGGGCTGATGCTAACCCTAACCCTACCCCTAACACTATCCTAGGGCTGATGCTAACCCTAACCCTAACGCTAACACTATCCTAGGGCTGAGGCTAACCCTAACCCTAACACTATCCTACGGCTGATGCTAACCCTAACCCTAACCCTAACACTATCCTAGGGCTGATGCTAACCCTAACCCTAACACTATCCTAGGCCTGATGATAACCCTAACCCTAACCCTAACACTATCCTAGGGCTGATGCTAACCCTAACCCTAACACTATCCTAGGCCTGATGCTAACCCTAACCCTAACCCTAACACTATCCTAGGGCTGATGCTAACCCTAACCCTAACACTATCCTAGGGCTGATGCTAACCCTAACCCTAACCCTAACACTATCATAGGGCTGATGCTAACCCTAACCCTAACACTATCCTAGGGCTGATGCTAACCCTAACCCTAACCCTAACACTATCCTAGGGCTGATGCTAACCCTAACCCTAACACTATCCTAGGCCTGATGATAACCCTAACCCTAACCCTAACACTATCCTAGGGCTGATGCTAACCCTAACCCTAACACTGTCCTAGGGCTGATGCTAACCCTAACCCTAACCCTAACACTATCCTAGGGCTGATGCTAACCCTAACGCTAACCCTAAAACTATCCTTGAACTGATGCTAACCCTAACCCTAACGCTAACACTATCCTAGGCCTGATGCTAACCCTAACCCTAACCCTAACACTATCCTAGGGCGGATGCTAACCCTAACCCTAACCCTAACACTATCCTAGGGCTGATGCTAACCATAACACTAACACTATCCTAGGGCTGATGCTAACCCTAACCCTAACCCTAACACTATCCTAGGGCTGATGCTAACCCTAAACCTAACTCTAACACTATCTTAGGGCTGAGGCTAACCCTAACCCTAACACTATCCTACGGCTGATGCTAACCCTAACTTTAACCCTAACACTATCCTAGGCCTGATGCTAACCCTAACCCTAACACTATCCTAGGCCTGATGCTAACCCTAACCCTAACCCTAACACTATCCTAGGGCTGATGCTAACCCTAACCGTAACACTATCCTAGGGCTGATGCTAACCCTAACCCTAACCCTAACACTATCCTAGGGCTGAGGCTAACCCTAACCCTAACACTATCCTAGGCCTGATGCTAACCCCAACCCTAACCCTAACACTATCCTAGGGCTGATGCTAACCCTAACCCTAACCCTAACACTATCCTAGGGCTGATGCTAAACTTAACCCTAACCCTAACACTATCCTAGGGCTGATTCTAACCGTAACCCTAACACTATCCTAGGCCTGATGCTAACCCTAACCCTTACCCTAACACTATCCTAGGGCTGATGCTAAACCTAACCATAACCCTAACACTATCCTAGGGCTGATGCTAACCCTAACCCTAACCCGAACACTATCCTAGGGCTGATGCTAACCCTAACACTAACACTATCCTAGGGCTGATGCTAACCCTAACCCTAACCCTAACACTATCCTAGGGCTGATGCTAAACCTAACCCTAACCCTAACCCTAACACTATCCTATAGCTGATGCTAACCCTAACCCTAACCCTAACCCTAACCCTAACCCTAATACTATCCTAGGGCTGATGCTAACCCTAACCCTAACACTAACACTATCCTAGGGCTGATGCTAACCCTAACACTAACACTATGCTAGGGCTGATGCTAACCCTAACCCTACCCCTAACACTATCCTAGGGCTGATGCTAACCCTAACCCTAACGCTAACACTATCCTAGGGCTGAGGCTATCCCTTACCCTAACACTATCCTACGGCTGATGCTAACCCTAACCCTAACCCTAACACTAACCTAGAGCGGATGCTAACCCTAACCCTAACCCTAACACTATCCTAGGGCTGATGCTAACCCTAACATTAACACTATCCTAGGGCTGATGCTAACCCTAACCCTAACCCTAACATTATCCTAGGGCTGATGCTAACCCTAACCCTAACTCTAACACTATCTTAGGGCTGAGGCTAACCCTAACCCTAACACTATCCTAGGGCAGATCCTAACACTAACGCTAACCCTAACACTATCCTTGAACTGATGGTAACCCTAACCCTAACCCTAACACTATCCTAGGCCTGATGATAACCCTAACCCTAACCCTAACACTATCCTAGGGTTTATGTTAACCCTAACCCTAACACTATCCTAGGGCTGATGCTAACCCTAACCCTAACCCTAACACTATCCTAGAGCGGATGCTAACCCTAACCCTAACCCTAACACTATCCTAGGGCTGATGCTAACCCTAACACTAACACTATCCTAGGGCTGATGCTAACCCTAACCCTAACCCTAACATTATCCTAGGGCTGATGCTAACCCTAACCCTAACTCTAACACTATCTTAGGGCTGAGGCTAACCCTAACCCTAACACTATCCTACGGCTGATGCTAACCCTAACCCTAACCCTAACACTATCCTAGGGCTGATGCTAACCCTAACCCTAACACTATCCTAGCCCTGATGCTAACCCTAACCCTAACCCTAACACTATCCTAGGGCTGATGCTAACACTAACCCTAACACTATCCTAGGGCTGAGGCTAACCCTAACCCTAACCCTAACACTATCCTAGGGCTGATGCTAACCCTAACGCTAACCCTAACACTATCCTTGAACTGATGCTAACCCTAACCTTAACCCTAACACTATCCTAGGCCTGATGATAACCCTAACCCTAACCCTAACACTATCCTAGGGCTGATGCTAACCCTAACCATAACCCTAACACTATCCTAGGGCTGATGCTAACCCTAACGCTAACCCTAACACTATCCTAGGGCTGATGCTAACCCTAACCCTAACCCTAACACTATCCTAGGCCTGATGATAACCCTAACCCTTACCCTAACACTATCCTAGGGCTGATGCTAAACCTAACCATAACCCTAACACTATCCTAGGGCTGATGCTAACCCTAACCCTAACCCTAACACTATCCTAGGGCTGATGCTAACCCTAACCCTAACACTATCCTAGGGCTGAGGCTAACCCTAACCCTAACCCTAACACTATCCTAGGGCTGATGCTAACCTAACGCTAACCCTAACACTATCCTTGAACTGATGCTAACCCTAACCTTAACCCTAACACTATCCTAAGCCTGGTGCTAACCCTAACTCTAACCCTAACACTATCCTAGGGCTGATGCTAACCCTAACCCTAATAATATCCTAGGGCTGATGCTAACACTAACCCTAACCCTAACACTACCCTAGGGCTGATGCTAACCCTAAACCTAACTCTAACACTATCTTAGGGCTGAGGCTAACCCTAACCCTAACACTATCCTACGGCTGATGCTAACCCTAACTTTAACCCTAACACTATCCTAGGCCTGATGCTAACCCTAACCCTAACACTATCCTAGGCCTGATGCTAACCCTAACCCTAACCCTAACACTATCCTAGGGCTGATGCTAACCCTAACCGTAACACTATCCTAGGGCTGATGCTAACCCTAACCCTAAACCTAACACAATCCTAGGGCGCATGCTAACCCTAACCCTAACCCTAACACTATCCTAGGGCTGATACTAACCCTAACACTAACACTATCCTAGGGCTGATGCTAACCCTAACCCTAACCCTAACACTATCCTAGGGCTGATGCTAACCCTAACCCTAACCCTAACACTATCCTAAGGCTGATGCGAACCCTAACCCTAACCCTAACACTATCCTAGGGCTGATGCTAACCCTAAACCTAACTCTAACACTATCTTAGGGCTGAGGCTAACCCTAACCCTAACACTATCCTACGGCTGATGCTAACCCTAACTTTAACCCTAACACTATCCTAGGCCTGATGCTAACCCTAACCCTAACACTATCCTAGGCCTGATGCTAACCCTAACCCTAACCCTAACACTATCCTAGGGCTGATGCTAACCCTAACCGTAACACTATCCTAGGGCTGATGCTAACCCTAACCCTAAACCTAACACAATCCTAGGGCGCATGCTAACCCTAACCCTAACCCTAACACTATCCTAGGGCTGATGCTAACCCTAACACTAACACTATCCTAGGGCTGATGCTAACCCTAACCCTAACCCTAACACTATCCTAGGGCTGATGCTAACCCTAACCCTAACCCTAACACTATCCTATAGCTGATGCTAACCCTAACCCTAACCCTAACCCTAACCCTAATACTATCTTAGGGCTGATGCTAACCCTAACCCTAACCCTAACACTATCCTAGGGCTGATGCTAACCCTAACACTAACACTATGCTAGGGCTGATGCTAACCCTAACCCTACCCCTAACACTATCCTAGGGCTGATGCTAACCCTAACCCTAACACTATCCTAGGCCTGATGCTAACCCTAACCCTAACCCTAACACTATCCTAGGGCTGATGCTAACCCTAACCCTAACACTATCCTAGGGCTGATGCTAACCCTAACCCTAACCCTAACACTATCATAGGGCTGATGCTAACCCTAACCCTAACACTATCCTAGGGCTGATGCTAACCTTAACCCTAACCCTAACACTATCCTAGGGCTGATGCTAACCCTAACCCTAACACTATCCTAGGCCTGATGATAACCCTAACCCTAACCCTAACACTATCCTAGGGCTGATGCTAACCCTAACCCTAACACTGTCCTAGGGCTGATGCTAACCCTAACCCTAACCCTAACACTATCCTAGGGCTGATGCTAACCCTAACCCTAACCCTAACACTATCCTAAGGCTGATGCGAACCCTAACCCTAACCCTAACACTATCCTAGGGCTGATGCTAACCCTAAACCTAACTCTAACACTATCTTAGGGCTGAGGCTAACCCTAACACTAACACTATCCTACGGCTGATGCTAACCCTAACTTTAACCCTAACACTATCCTAGGCCTGATGCTAACCCTAACCCTAACACTATCCTAGGCCTGATGCTAACCCTAACCCTAACCCTAACACTATCCTAGGGCTGATGCTAACCCTAACCGTAACACTATCCTAGGGCTGATGCTAACCCTAACCCTAAACCTAACACAATCCTAGGGCGCATGCTAACCCTAACCCTAACCCTAACACTATCCTAGGGCTGATGCTAACCCTAACACTAACACTATCCTAGGGCTGATGCTAACCCTAACCCTAACCCTAACACTATCCTAGGGCTGATGCTAACCCTAACCCTAACCCTAACACTATCCTATAGCTGATGCTAACCCTAACCCTAACCCTAACCCTAACCCTAATACTATCTTAGGGCTGATGCTAACCCTAACCCTAACCCTAACACTATCCTAGGGCTGATGCTAACCCTAACACTAACACTATGCTAGGGCTGATGCTAACCCTAACCCTACCCCTAACACTATCCTAGGGCTGATGCTAACCCTAACCCTAACACTATCCTAGGCCTGATGCTAACCCTAACCCTAACCCTAACACTATCCTAGGGCTGATGCTAACCCTAACCCTAACACTATCCTAGGGCTGATGCTAACCCTAACCCTAACCCTAACACTATCATAGGGCTGATGCTAACCCTAACCCTAACACTATCCTAGGGCTGATGCTAACCCTAACCCTAACCCTAACACTATCCTAGGGCTGATGCTAACCCTAACCCTAACACTATCCTAGGCCTGATGATAACCCTAACCCTAACCCTAACACTATCCTAGGGCTGATGCTAACCCTAACCCTAACACTGTCCTAGGGCTGATGCTAACCCTAACCCTAACCCTAACACTATCCTAGGGCTGATGCTAACCCTAACGCTAACCCTAAAACTATCCTTGAACTGATGCTAACCCTAACCCTAACCCTAACACTATCCTAGGCCTGATGCTAACCCTAACCCTAACCCTAACACTATCCTAGGGCGGATGCTAACCCTAACCCTAACCCTAACACTATCCTAGGGCTGATGCTAACCATAACACTAACACTATCCTAGGGCTGATCCGAACCCTAACCCTAACCCTAACACTATCCTAGGGCTGATGCTAACCCTAAACCTAACTCTAACACTATCTTAGGGCTGAGGCTAACCCTAACCCTAACACTATCCTACGGCTGATGCTAACCCTAACTTTAACCCTAACACTATCCTAGGCCTGATGCTAACCCTAACCCTAACACTATCCTAGGCCTGAGGCTAACCCTAACCCTAACCCTAACACTATCCTAGGGCTGATGCTAACCCTAACCGTAACACTATCCTAGGGCTGATGCTAACCCTAACCCTAACCCTAACACTATCCTAGGGCTGAGGCTAACCCTAACCCTAACACTATCCTAGGCCTGATGCTAACCCCAACCCTAACCCTAACACTATCCTAGGGCTGATGCTAACCCTAACCCTAACCCTAACACTATCCTAGGGCTGATGCTAAACTTAACCCTAACCCTAACACTATCCTAGGGCTGATGCTAACCCTAACACTAACACTATCCTAGGGCTGATGCTAACCCTAACCCTAACCCTAACACTAT
Source organism: Lemur catta (assembly GCF_020740605.2). Classification (NCBI taxonomy): domain Eukaryota; kingdom Metazoa; phylum Chordata; class Mammalia; order Primates; family Lemuridae; genus Lemur; species Lemur catta. The sequence continues at coordinate 60,690 of NW_025423755.1, read as the reverse complement.
CCTAGGGCTGATGCTAAACCTAACCCTAACCCTAACCCTAACACTATCCTATAGCTGATGCTAACCCTAACCCTAACCCTAACCCTAACCCTAACCCTAATACTATCCTAGGGCTGATGCTAACCCTAACCCTAACACTAACACTATCCTAGGGCTGATGCTAACCCTAACACTAACACTATGCTAGGGCTGATGCTAACCCTAACCCTACCCCTAACACTATCCTACGGCTGATGCTAACCCTAACCCTAACGCTAACACTATCCTAGGGCTGAGGCTATCCCTAACCCTAACACTATCCTACGGCTGATGCTAACCCTAACCCTAACCCTAACACTATCCTAAGGCTGATGGTAACCCTAACACTAACACTATCCTAGGGCTGATGCTAACCCTAACTCTAACCCTAACACTATCCTAGGGCTGATGCTAACCCTAACCCTAATAATATCCTAGGGCTGATGCTAACACTAACCCTAACCCTAACACTATCCTAGGGCTGATGCTAACCCTAACCCTAACCCTAACACTATCCTAGGGCTGATGCTAACCCTAACCCTAACACTATCCTAGGCCTGATGATAACCCTAACCCTAACCCTAACACTATCCTAGGGCTGATGCTAACCTTAACCCTAACACTATCCTAGGCCAGATGCTAACCCTAACCCTAACGCTAACACTATCCTAGGGCTGATGCTAACCCTAACCCTAACACTATCCTAGGGCTGATGCTAACCCTAACCCTAACCCTAACACTATCCTAGGGCTGATGCTAACCCTAACCCTAACACTATCCTAGGGCTGATGCTAACCCTAACCCTAACCCTAACACTATCGTAGGGCTGATGCTAACCCTAACCCTAACACTATCCTAGGCCTGATGACAACCCTAACCCTAACCCTAACACTATCCTAGGGCTGATGCTAACCCTAACCCTAACACTGTCCTAGAGCTGATGCTAACCCTAACCCTAACCCTAACACTATCCTAGGGCTGATGCTAACCCTAACGCTAACCCTAAAACTATCCTTGAACTGATGCTAACCCTAACCCTAACCCTAACACTATCCTAGGCCTGATGCTAACACTAACCCTAACCCTAACACTATCCTAGGGCGGATGCTAACCCTAACCCTAACCCTAACACTATCCTAGGGCTGATGCTAACCATAACACTAACACTATCCTAGGGCTGATGCGAACACTAACCCTAACCCTAACACTATCCTAGGGCTGATGCTAACCCTAAACCTAACTCTAACACTATCTTAGGGCTGAGGCTAACCCTAACCCTAACACTATCCTACGGCTGATGCTAACCCTAACTATAACCCTAACACTATCCTAGGGCTGATGCTAACCCTAACCCTAACACTATCCTAGGCCTGAGGCTAACCGTAACCCTAACCCCAACACTATCCTAGGGCTGATGCTAACCCTAACCGTAACACTATCCTAGGGCTGATGCTAACCCTAACCCTAACCCTAACACTATCCTAGGGCTGACGCTAACCCTAACCCTAACACTATCCTAGGGCTGATGCTAAACTTAACCCTAACCCTAACACTATCCTAGGGCTGATTCTAACCGTAACCCTAACACTATCCTAGGGCTGATGCTAAACCTAACCATAACCCTAACACTATCCTAGGGCTGATACTAACCCTAACCCTAACCCTAACCCTAATATCCTAGGGCTGATACTAACACTAACCCTAACCCTAACACTATCCTAGGGCTGATGCTAACCCTAACCCTAACCCTAACACTATCCTTGGGCTGATGCTAACCCTAACCCTAACACTATCCTAGGGCTGATGCTAACCCTAACCCTAAACCTAACACTATCCTAGGGCTGATGCTAACCCTAACCCTAACACTATCCTAGGGCTGATGCTAACCCTAACCCTAACCCTAACACTATCCTAGGGCTGTTGCTAACCCTAACCCTAACACTATCCTAGGCCTGATAATAACCCTAACCCTAACTCTAACACTATCCTAGGGCTGATACTAACCCTAACCCTAACCCTAACACTATCCTAGGGCTGATGCTAACCCTAACCCTAACACTATCCTAGGCCTGATGATAACCCTAACCCTAACCCTAACACTATCCTAGGGCTGATGCTAACCCTAACCCTAACACTGTCCTAGGGCTGATGCTAACCCTAACCCTAACCCTAACACTATCCTAGGGCTGATGCTAACCCTAACGCTAACCCTAAAACTATCCTTGAACTGATGCTAACCCTAACCCTAACCCTAACACTATCCTAGGCCTGATGCTAACCCTAACCCTAACCCTAACACTATCCTAGGGCGGATGCTAACCCTAACCCTAACCCTAACACTATCCTAGGGCTGATGCTAACCATAACACTAACACTATCCTAGGGCTGATGCGAACCCTAACCCTAACCCTAACACTATCCTAGGGCTGATGCTAACCCTAAACCTAACTCTAACACTATCTTAGGGCTGAGGCTAACCCTAACCCTAACACTATCCTACGGCTGATGCTAACCCTAACTTTAACCCTAACACTGTCCTAGGCCTGATGCTAACCCTAACCCTAACACTATCCTAGGGCTCATGCTAACCCTAACCGTAACACTATCCTAGGGCTGATGCTAACCCTAAACCTAACCCTAACACTATCCTATTGCTGAGGCTAACCCTAACCCTAACACTATCCTAGGCCTGATGCTAACCCTAACCCTAACCCTAACACTATCCTAGGGCTGATGCTAACCCTAACCCAAACCCTAACACTATCCTAGGGCTGATGCTAAACTTAACCCTAACCCTAACACTATCCTAGGGCTGATTCTAACCGTAACCCTAACACTATCCTAGGCCTGATGCTAACCCTAACCCTTACCCTAACACTATCCTAGGGCTGATGCTAAACCTAACCATAAACCTAACACTATCCTAGGGCTGATGCTAACCCTAACCCTAACCCTAACACTATCCTAGGGCTGATGCTAACCCTAACACTAACACTATCCTAGGGCTGATGCTAACCCTAACCCTAACCCTAACACTATCCTAGGGCTGATGCTAACCCTAACCCTAACCCTAACAGTAACACTATCCTATAGCTGATGCTAACCCTAAAACTAACCCTAACCCTAACACTAATACTATCCTAGGGCTGATTCTAACCCTAACCCTAACCCTAACACTATCCTAGGGCTGATGCTAACCCTAACACTAACACTATGCTAGGGCTGATGCTAACCCTAACCCTACCCCTAACACTATCCTAGGGCTGATGCTAACCCTAACCCTAACGCTAACACTATCCTAGGGCTGAGGCTAACCCTAACCCTTACACTATCCTACGGCTGATGCTAACCCTAACCCTAACCCTAACACTATCCTAGGGCTGAGGCTAACCCTAACCCTAACACTATCCTACGGCTGATGCTAACCCTAACTTTAACCCTAACACTATCCTAGGCCTGATGCTAACCCTAACCCTAACACTATCCTAGGCCTGATGCTAACCCTAACCCTAACCCTAACACTATCCTAGGGCTGATGCTAACCCTAACCGTAACACTATCCTCGGGCTGATGCTAACCCTAACCCTAACCCTAACACTATCCTAGGGCTGAGGCTAACCCTAACCCTAACACTATCCTAGGCCTGATGCTAACCCCAACCCTAACCCTAACACTATCCTAGGGCTGATGCTAACCCTAACCCTAACCCTAACACTATCCTAGGGCTGATGCTAAACTTAACCCTAACCCTAACACTATCCTAGGGCTGATTCTAACCGTAACCATAACACTATCCTAGGCCTGATGCTAACCCTAACCCTTACCCTAACACTATCCTAGGGCTCATGCTAAACCTAACGATAACCCTAACACTATCCTAGGGCTGATGCTAACCCTAACCCTAACCCTAACACTATCCTAGGGCTGATGCTAACCCTAACACTAACAGTATCCTAGGGCTGATGCTAACCCTAACCCTAACCCTAACACTATCCTAGGGCTGATGCTAAACCTAACCCTAACCCTAACCCTAACTCTATCCTATAGCTGATGCTAACCCTAACCCTAACCCTAACCCTAACCCTAATACTATCCTAGGGCTGATGCTAACCCTAACCCTAACCCTAACACTATCCTAGGGCTGATGCTAACCCTAACACTAACACTATGCTAGGGCTGATGCAAACCCTAACCCTACCCCTAACACTATCCTAGGGCTGATGCTAACCCCAACCCTAACGCTAACACTATCCTAGGGCTGAGGCTATCCCTAACCCTAACACTATCCTACGGCTGATGCTAACCCTAACCCTAACCCTAACACTATCCTAAGGCTGATGGTAACCCTAACACTAACACTATCCTAAGCCTGGTGCTAACCCTAACTCTAACCCTAACACTATCCTAGGGCTGATGCTAACCCTAACCCTAATAATATCCTAGGGCTGATACTAACACTAACCCTAACCCTAACACTATCCTAGGGCTGATGCTAACCCTAACCCTAACCCTAACACTATCCTAGGGCTCATGCTAACCCTAACCCTAACACTATCCTAGGCCTGATGATAACCCTAACCCTAACCCTAACACTATCCTAGGGCTGATGCTAACCTTAACCCTAACACTATCCTAGGCCTGATGCTAACCCTAACCCTAACCCTAACACTATCCTAGGGCTGATGCTAACCCTAACCCTAACACTATCCTAGGGCTGATGCTAACCCTAACCCTAACCCTAACACTATCCTAGGGCTGATTCTAACCCTAACCCTAACACTATCCTAGGGCTGATGCTAACCCTAATCCTAACCCTAACACTATCGTAGGGCTGATGCTAACCCTAACCCTAACACTATCCTAGGCCTGATGACAACCCTAACACTAACCCTAACACTATCCTAGGGCTGATGCTAACCCTAACCCTAACACTGTCCTAGGGCTGATGCTAACCCTAACCCTAACCCTAACACTATCCTAGGGCTGATGCTAACCCTAACGCTAACCCTAAAACTATCCTTGAACTGATGCTAACCCTAACCCTAACCCTAACACTATCCTAGGCCTGATGCTAACCCTTACCCTAACCCTAACACTATCCTAGGGTGGATGCTAACCCTAACCCTAACCCTAACACTATCCTAGGGCTGATGCTAACCATAACACTAACACTATCCTAGGGCTGATGCGAACCCTAACCCTAACCCTAACACTATCCTAGGGCTGATGCTAACCCTAAACCTAACTCTAACACTATCTTAGGGCTGAGGCTAACCCTAACCCTAACACTATCCTACGGCTGATGCTAACCCTAACTTTAACCCTAACACTATCCTAGGGCTGATGCTAACCCTAACCGTAACACTATCCTAGGGCTGATGCTAACCCTAACCCTAACCCTAACACTATCCTAGGGCTGAGGCTAACCCTAACCCTAACACTATCCTAGGGCTGATGCTAAACTTAACCCTAACCCTAACACTATCCTAGGGCTGATTCTAACCGTAACCCTAACACTATCCTAGGCCTGATGCCAACCCTAACCCTTACCCTAACACTATCCTAGGGCTGATGCTAAACCTAACCATAACCCTAACACTATCCTAGGGCTGATGCTAACCCTAACCCTAACCCTAACACTATCCTAGGGCTGATGCTAACCCTAACCCTAACACTATCCTAGGCCTGATGATAACCCTAACCCTAACCCTAACACTATCCTAGGGCTGATGCTAACCCTAACCCTAACACTATCCTAGGCCTGATGCCAACCCTAACCCTAACCCTAACACTATCCTAGGGCTGATGCTAACCCTAACCCTAACACTATCCTAGGGCTGATGCTAACCCTAACCCTAACCCTAACACTATCCTAGGGCTGATACTAACCCTAACCCTAACCCTAACACTATCCTAGGGCTGATGCTAACCCTAACCCTAACACTATCCTAGGCCTGATGATAACCCTAACCCTAACCCTAACACTATCCTAGGGCTGATGCTAACCCTAACCCTAACACTGTCCTAGGGCTGATGCTAACCCTAACCCTAACCCTAACACTATCCTAGGGCTGATGTTAACCCTAACGCTAACCCTGAAACTATCCTTGAACTGATGCTAACCTTCACCCTAACCCTAACACTATCCTAGGCCTGATGCTAACCCTAACCCTAACCCTAACACTATCCTAGGGCGGATGCTAACCTTAACCCTAACCCTAACACTATCCTAGGGCTGATGCTAACCATAACACTAACACTATCCTAGGGCTGATGCGAACCCTAAGCCTAACCCTAACACTATCCTAGGGCTGATGCTAACCCTAAACCTAACTCTAACACTATCTTAGGGCTGAGGCTAACCCTAACCCTAACACTATCCTACGGCTGATGCTAACCCTAACTTTAACCCTAACACTATCCTAGGCCTGATGCTAACCCTAACCCTAACACTATCCTAGGCCTGATGCTAACCCTAACCCTAACCCTAACACTATCCTAGGGCTGATGCTAACCCTAACCGTAACACTATCCTAGGGCTGATGCTAACCCTAACCCTAACCCTAACACTATCCTAGGGCTGAGGCTAACCATAACCCTAACACTATCCTAGGCCTGATGCTAACCCTAACCCTAACCCTAACACTATCCTAGGGCTGATGCTAACCCTAACCCTAACCCTAACACTATCCTAGGGCTGATGCTAAACTTAACCCTAACCCTAACACTATCCTAGGGCTGATTCTAACCGTAACCCTAACACTATCCTAGGCCTGATGCTAACCCTAACCCTTACCCTAACACTATCCTAGGGCTGATGCTAAACCTAACCATAACCCTAACACTATCCTAGGGCTGATGCTAACCCTAACCCTAACCCTAACAATATCCTAGGGCTGATGCTAACCCTAACACTAACACTATCCTAGGGCTGATGCTAACCCTAACCCTAACCCTAACACTATCCTAGGGCTGATGCTAACCCTAACCCTAACCCTAACCCTAACACTATCCTATAGCTGATGCTAACCCTAACCCTAACCCTAACCCTAACACTAATACTATCTTAGGGCTGATGCTAACCCTAACCCTAACCCTAACACTATCCTAGGGCTGATGCTAACCTAACACTAACACTATGCTAGGGCTGATGCTAACCCTAACCCTACCCCTAACACTATCCTAGGGCTGATGCTAACCCTAACCCTAACGCTAACACTATCCTAGGGCTGAGGCTAACCCTAACCCTAACACTATCCTACGGCTGATGCTAACCCTAACCCTAACCCTAACACTATCCTAGGGCTGATGCTAACCCTAACCCTAACACTATCCTAGGGCTGATGCTAACCCTAACCCTAACCCTAACACTATCATAGGGCTGATGCTAACCCTAACCCTAACACTATCCTAGGGCTGATGCTAACCCTAACCCTAACCCTAACACTATCCTAGGGCTGATGCTAACCCTAACCCTAACACTATCCTAGGCCTGATGATAACCCTAACCCTAACCCTAACACTATCCTAGGTCTGATGCTAACCCTAACCCTAACACTGTCCTAGGGCTGATGCTAACCCTAACCCTAACCCTAACACTATCCTAGGGCTGATGCTAACCCTAACGCTAACCCTAAAACTATCCTTGAACTGAAGCTAACCCTAACCCTAAGCCTAACACTATCCTAGGCCTGATGCTAACCCTAACCCTAACCCTAACACTATCCTAGGGCGGATGCTAACCCTAACCCTAACCCTAACACTATCCTAGGGCTGTTGCTAACCATAACACTAACACTATCCTAGGGCTGATGCGAACCCTAACCCTAACCCTAACACTATCCTAGGGCTGATGCTAACCCTAAACCTAACTCTAACACTATCTTAGGGCTGAGGCTAACCCTAACCCTAACACTATCCTACGGCTGATGCTAACCCTAACTTTAACCCTAACACTATCCTAGGCCTGATGCTAACCCTAACGCTAACACTATCCTAGGCCTGATGCTAACCCTAACCCTAACCCTAACACTATCCTAGGGCTGATGCTAACCCTAACCGTAACACTATCCTAGGGCTGATGCTAACCCTAACCCTAACCCTAACACTATCCTAGGGCTGAGGCTAACCCTAACCCTAACACTATCCTAGGCCTGATGCTAACCCCAACCCTAACCCTAACACTATCCTAGGGCTGATGCTAACCCTAACCCTAACCCTAACACTATCCTAGGGCTGATGCTAAACTTAACCCTAACCCTAACACTATCCTAGGGCTGATTCTAACCGTAACCCTAACACTATCCTAGGCCTGATGCTAACCCTAACCCTTACCCTAACACTATCCTAGGGCTGATGCTAAACCTAACCATAACCCTAACACTATCCTAGGGCTGATGCTAACCCTAACCCTAACCCTAAAACTATCCTAGGGCTGATGCTAACCCTAACACTAACACTATCCTAGGGCTGATGCTAACCCTAACCCTAACCCTAACACTATCCTAGGGCTGATGCTAAACCTAACCCTAACCCTAACCCTAACACTATCCTATAGCTGATGCTAACCCTAACCCTAACCCTAACCCTAACCCTAATACTATCCTAGGGCTGATGCTAACCCTAACCCTAACCCTAACACTATCCTAGGGCTGATGCTAACCCTAACACTATCCTAGGGCTGATGCTAACCCTAACCCTAACACTATCCTAGGCCTGATGATAACCCTAACCCTAACCCTAACACTATCCTAGGGCTGATGCTAACCTTAACCCTAACACTATCCTAGGCCTGATGCTAACGCTAACCCTAACCCTAACACTATCCTAGGGCTGATGCTAACCCTAACCCTAACACTATCCTAGGGCTGATGCTAACCCTAACCCTAACACTAACACTATCCTAGGGCTGATGCTAACCCTAACCCTAACACTATCCTAGGGCTGATGCTAACCCTAACCCTAACCCTAACACTATCCTAGGGCTGATGCTAACCCTAACCCTAACACTGTCCTAGGGCTGATGCTAACCCTAACCCTAACCCTAACACTATCCTAGGGCGGATGCTAACCCTAACCCTAACCCTAACACTATCCTAGGGCTGATGCTAACCATAACACTAACACTATCCTAGGGCTGATGCGAACCCTAACCCTAACCCTAACACTATCCTAGGGCTGATGCTAACCCTAAACCTAACTCTAACACTATCTTAGGGCTGAGGCTAACCCTAACCCTAACACTATCCTACGGCTGATGCTAACCCTAACTTTAACCCTAACACTATCCTAGGGCTGATGCTAACCCTAACCCTAACACTATCCTAGGCCTGATGCTAACCCTAACACTAACCCCAACACTATCCTAGGGCTGATGCTAACCCTAACCGTAACACTATCCTAGGGCTGATGCTAACCCTAACCCTAACCCTAACACTATCCTAGGGCTGAGGCTAACACTAACCCTAACACTATCCTAGGCCTGATGCTAACCCTAACCCTAACACTAACACTATCCTAGGGCTGATGCTAACCCTAACCCTAACACTATCCTAGGGCTGATGCTAAACTTAACCCTAACCCTAACACTATCCTAGGGCTGATTCTAACCGTAACCCTAACACTATCCTAGGCCTGATGCTAACCCTAACCCTTACCCTAACACTATCCTAGGGCTGATGCTAAACCTAACCATAACCCTAACACTATCCTAGGGCTGATGCTAACCCTAACCCTAACCCTAACACTATCCTAGGGCTGATGCTAACCCTAACCCTAACACTATCCTAGGCCTGATGATAACCCTAACCCTAACCCTAACACTATCCTAGGGCTGATGCTAACCCTAACCCTAACACTATCCTAGGCCTGATGCTAACCCTAACCCTAACCCTAACACTATCCTAGGGCTGATGCTATCCCTAACCCTAACCCTAACACTATCCTAGGGCTGATGCTAACCCTAACCCTAACACTATCCTAGGGCTGATGCTAACCCTAACCCTAACCCTAACACTATCCTAGGGCTGATGCTAACCCTAACCCTAACACTATCCTAGGCCTGATGATAACCCTAACCCTAACCCTAACACTATCCTAGGGCTGATACTAACCCTAACCCTAACCCTAACACTATCCTAGGGCTGATGCTAACCCTAACCCTAACACTATCCTAGGCCTGATGATAACCCTAACCCTAACCCTAACACTATCCTAGGGCTGATGATAACCCTAACCCTAACACTGTCCTAGGGCTGATGCTAACCCTAACCCTAACCCTAACACTATCCTAGGGCTGATGCTAACCCTAACGCTAACCCTAAAACTATCCTTGAACTGATGCTAACCCTAACCCTAACCCTAACACTATCCTAGGCCTGATGCTAACCCTAACCCTAACCCTAACACTATCCTAGGGCTGATGCTAACCCTAACCCTAACCCTAACACTATCCTAGGGCTGAGGCTAACCCTAACCCTAACACTATCCTAGGCCTGATGCTAACCCTAACCCTAACCCTAACACTATCCTAGGGCTGATGCTAACCCTAACCCTAACCCTAACACTATCCTAGGGCTGATGCTAAACTTAACCCTAACCCTAACACTATCCTAGGGCTGATTCTAACCGTAACCCTAACACTATCCTAGGCCTGATGCTAACCCTAACCCTTACCCTAACACTATCCTAGGGCTGATGTTAAACCTAACCATAACCCTAACACTATCCTAGGGCTGATGCTAACCCTAACCCTAACCCTAACACTATCCTAGGGCTGATGCTAACCCTAACACTAACACTATCCTAGGGCTGATGCTAACCCTAACCCTAACCCTAACACTATCCTAGGGCTGATGCTAACCCTAACCCTAACCCTAACCCTAACACTATCCTATAGCTGATGCTAACCCTAACCCTAACCCTAAACCTAACACTAATACTATCCTAGGGCTGATGCTAACCCTAACCCTAACCCTAACACTATCCTAGGGCTGATGCTAACCCTAACACTAACACTATGCTAGGGCTGATGCTAACCCTAACCCTACCCCTAACACTATCCTAGGGCTGATGCTAACCCTAACCCTAACGCTAACACTATCCTAGGGCTGAGGCTAACCCTAACCCTAACACTCTCCTACGGCTGATGCTAACCCTAACCCTAACCCTAACACTATCCTAGGGCTGATGCTAACCCTAACCCTAACACTATCCTAGGGCTGATGCTAACCCTAACCCTAACCCTAACACTATCATAGGGCTGATGCTAACCCTAACCCTAACACTATCCTAGGGCTGACGCTAACCCTAACCCTAACCCTAACACTATCCTAGGGCTGATGCTAACCCTAACCCTAACACTATCCTAGGCCTGATGATAACCCTAACCCTAACCCTAACACTATCCTAGGGCTGATGCTAACCCTAACCCTAACACTGTCCTAGGGCTGATGCTAACCCTAACCCTAACCCTAACACTATCCTAGGGCTGATGCTAACCCTAACGCTAACCCTAAAACTATCCTTGAACTGAAGCTAACCCTAACCCTAACCCTAACACTATCCTAGGCCTGATGCTAACCCTAACCCTAACCCTAACACTATCCTAGGGCGGATGCTAACCCTAACCCTAACCCTAACACTATCCTAGGGCTGTTGCTAACCATAACACTAACACTATCCTAGGGCTGATGCGAACCCTAACCCTAACCCTAACCCTAACACTAATACTATCCTAGGGCTGATGCTAACCCTAACCCTAACCCTAACACTATCCTAGGGCTGATGCTAACCCTAACACTAACACTATTCTAGGGCTGATGCTAACCCTAACCCTACCGCTAACACTATCCTAGGGCTGATGCTAACCCTAACCCTAACGCTAACACTATCCTAGGGCTGAGGCTAACCCTAACCCTAACACTATCCTACGGCTGATGCTAACCCTAACCCTAACCCTAACACTATCCTAGGGCTGATGCTAAACCTAACCATAACCCTAACACTATCCTAGGGCTGATGCTAACCCTAACCCTAACCCTAACACTATCCTAGGGCTGATGCTAACCCTAAACCTAACACTATACTACTCCTGATGCTAACCCTAACCCTAACACTATCCTAGGGCTGATGCTAACCCTAACCCTAACCCTAACACTATCCTAGGCCTGATGCTAACCCTATCCCTAACCCTAACACTCTCCTAGGGCTGAGGCTAACCCTAACCCTAACACTATCCTAGGGCTGATGCTAAACCTAACCCTACCCCAAACACTATCCTAGGGTTGATGCTAACCCTAACCCTAACACTATCATAGGGTTTATGTTAACCCTAAACCTAACACTATCCTAGGGCTGATGCTAACCCTAACCCTAACCCTAACACTATCCTAGGGCGGATGCTAACCCTAACCCTAACCCTAACACTATCCTAGGGCTGATGCTAACCCTAACACTAACACTATCCTAGGGCTGATGCTAACCCTAACCCTAACCCTAACATTATCCTAGGGCTGATGCTAACCCTAACCCTAACTCTAACACTATCTTAGGGCTGAGGCTAACCCTAACCCTAACACTATCCTACTTCTGATGCTAACCCTAACCCTAACCCTAACACTATCCAAGGGGTGATGCTAACCCTAACCCTAACACTATCTTAGGCCTGATGCTAACCCTAACCCTAACCCTAACACTATCCTAGGGCTGATGTTAACCCTAACCCTAACACTATCCTAGGGCTGATGCTAACCCTAACCCTAACCCTAACACTATCCTAGGGCTGATGCTAACCCTAACCCTAACACTATCCTAGGCCTGATGATAACCCTAACCCTAACCCTAACACTATCCTAGGGCTGATGCTAACCCTAAACCTAACACTATGCTAGGGCTGATGCTAACCCTAACCCTAACCCTAACACTATCCTAGGGCTGATGCTAACCCTAACGCTAACCCTAACACTATCCTTGAACTGATGCTAACCCTGACCCTAACCCTATCACTATCCTAGGCCTGATGATAACCCTAACCCTAACCTTAACACTATCCTAGGGTTTATGTTAACCCTAACCCTAACACTATCCTAGGGCTGATGCTAACCCTAACCCTAAACCTAACACTATCCTAGGGCGGATGCTAACCCTAACCCTAACCCTAACACTATCCTAGGGCTGATGCTAACCCTAACACTAACACTATCCTAGGGCTTATGCTAACCCTAACCCGAACACTCTCCAAACGCTGATGGTAACCCTAACCGTAACCCTAACACTATCCTAGGGCTGATGCTAACCCTAACCCTAACACTATCCTAGGGCTGATGCTAACCCTAACCCTACAACTATCCTAGGGCTGATGCTAACGCTAACCCTAACCCTAACACTATCCTATGGCTGATGCTAACCCTAACCCTAACACTATCCTAGGGCTGATGCTAACCCTAACCCTAACCCTAACACTAACCTAGGGCTGATGCTAACCCTAACCCTAACACTATCCTAGGGCTGATGCTAACCCTAACCCTAACCCTAACACTATCCTAGGGCTGATGCTAACCCTAACCCTAACACTATCATAGGGCTGATGCTAACCCTAACCCTAACCCTAACACTATCCTAGGGCTGATGCTAACCCTAACCCTAACACTATCCTAGGGCTGATGCTAACCCTAACCCTAACTCTAACACTATCCTAGGGCTGATGCTAACCCTAACCCTAACACTATCCTAGGCCTGATGCTAACCCTAACCCTAACCCTAACATTATCCCAGGGCTGATGCTAACCCTAACCCTAACACTATCCTAGGGCTGATGCTAACCCTAACCCTAACCCTAACACTATCCTAGGGCTGATGCTAACCCTAACCCTAACCCTAACACTATCCTAGAGCTGATGCTAACCCTAACCCTAACCCTAACCCTAACCCTAATACTATCCTAGGGCTAATGCTAACCCTAACCCTAACCCTAACACTATCCTAGGGCTGATGCTAACCCTAACACTAACACTATGCTAGGGCTGATGCTAACCCTAACCCTACCCCTAACACTATCCTAGGGCTGATGCTAACCCTAACCCTAACGCTAACACTATCCTAGGGCTGAGGCTAACCCTAACCCTAACACTATCCTACGGCTGATGGTAACCCTAACCCTAACCCTAACACTAACCTAAGGCTGATGGTAACCATAACACTAACAATATCCTAAGCCTGGTGCTAACCCTAACTCTAACCCTAACACTATTCTAGGGTTGATGCTAACCCTAACCCTAATAATATCCTAGGGCTGATGCTAACACTAACCCTAACCCTAACACTATCCTAGGGCTGATGCTAACCCTAAAACTAACCCTAACACTATCCTAGGGCTGATGCTAACCCTAAACCTAACCCTAACACTATCCTAAGGCTGATGCTAACCCTAACCCTAACACTATCCTAGGCCTGATGATAACCCTAACCCTAACCCTAACACTATCCTAGGGCTGATTCTAACCGTAACCCTAACACTATCCTAGGCCTGATGCTAACCCTCACCCTTACCCTAACACTATCCTAGGGCTGATGCTAAACCTAACCATAACCCTAACACTATCCTAGGGCTGATGCTAACCCTAACCCTAACCCTAACACTATCCTAGGGCTGATGCTAACCCTAACCCTAACACTATCCTAGGCCTGATGCTAAACCTAACCCTAACACTATCCTAGGGCTGATGCTAACCCTAACCCTAACCCTAACACTATCCTAGGCCTGATGCTAATCCTATCCGTAACCCTAACACTCTCCTAGGGCTGAGGCTAACCCTAACCCTAACACTGTCCTAGGGCTGATGCTAACCCTAACCCTAACCCAAACACTATCCTAGGGTTGATGCTAACCCTAACCCTAACACTATCCTAGGGCTGATGCTAACCCTAACCCTAACCCTAACACTATCCTTGGGCTGATGCTAACCCTAACCCTAACACTATCCTGGGCCTGATGCTAACCCTAACCCTAACACTATCCTAGGGCTGATGTTAACCCTAACCCTAACACTATCCTTGGGCTGATGCTAACCCTAACCCTAACCCTAACACTATCCTAGGGCAGATGCTAACCCTAACGCTAACCCTAACACTATCCTTGAACTGATGCTAACCCTAACCCTAACCATAACAGTATCCTAGGCCTGATGATAACCTTAACCCTAACCCTAACACTAACCTAGGGTTTATGTTAACCCTAACTCTAACACTATCCTAGGGCTGATGCTAACCCTAACCCTAACCCTAACACTATCCTAGGGCGGATGCTAACCCTAACCCTAAAACTAGCACTATCCTAGGGCTGATGCTAACCCTAACACTAACACTATGCTAGGGCTGATGCTAACCCTAACCCTAACCCTAACATTATCCTAGGGCTGATGCTAACTCTAACCCTAACTCTAACACTATCTTAGGGCTGAGGCTAACTCTAACCCTAACACTATCCTACGGCTGATGCTAACCCTAACCCTAACCCTAACACTATCCTAGGGCTGATGCTAACCCTAACCCTAACACTATCCTAGGCCTGATGCTAACCCTAACACTAACCCTAACACTATCCTAGGGCTAATGCTAACCCTAACACTATCCTACGGCTGATGCTAACCCTAACCCTAACCCTAACACTATCCTAGGGCTGATGCTAACCCTAACCCTAACACTATCCTAGGGCTGATGCTAACCCTAACCCTAACTCTAACACTATCCTAGGGCTGATGCTAACCCTAACCCTAACACTATCCTAGGCCTGATGCTAACCCTAACCCTAACCCTAACATTATCCCAGGGCTGATGCTAACCCTAACCCTAACACTATCCTAGGGCTGATGCTAACCCTAACCCTAACCCTAACACTATCCTAGGGCTGATGCTAACCCTAACCCTAACCCTAACACTATCCTAGAGCTGATGCTAACCCTAACCCTAACCATAACCCTAACCCTAACCCTAATACTATCCTAGGGCTGATGCTAACCCTAACCCTAACCCTAACACTATCCTAGGGCTGATGCTAACCCTAACACTAACACTATGCTAGGGCTGATGCTAACCCTAACCCTACCCCTAACACTATCCTAGGGCTGATGCTAACCCTAACCCTAACGCTAACACTATCCTAGGGCTGAGGCTAACCCTAACCCTAACACTATCCTACGGCTGATGGTAACCCTAACCCTAACCCTAACACTAACCTAAGGCTGATGGTAACCATAACACTAACAATATCCTAAGCCTGGTGCTAACCCTAACTCTAACCCTAACACTATTCTAGGGTTGATGCTAACCCTAACCCTAATAATATCCTAGGGCTGATGCTAACACTAACCCTAACCCTAACACTATCCTAGGGCTGATGCTAACCCTAAAACTAACCCTAACACTATCCTAGGGCTGATGCTAACCCTAAACCTAACCCTAACACTATCCTAAGGCTGATGCTAACCCTAACCCTAACACTATCCTAGGCCTGATGATAACCCTAACCCTAACCCTAACACTATCCTAGGGCTGATTCTAACCGTAACCCTAACACTATCCTAGGCCTGATGCTAACCCTCACCCTTACCGTAACACTATCCTAGGGCTGATGCTAAACCTAACCATAACCCTAACACTATCCTAGGGCTGATGCTAACCCTAACCCTAACCCTAACACTATCCTAGGGCTGATGCTAACCCTAACCCTAACACTATCCTAGGCCTGATGCTAAACCTAACCCTAACACTATCCTAGGGCTGATGCTAACCCTAACCCTAACCCTAACACTATCCTAGGCCTGATGCTAATCCTATCCGTAACCCTAACACTCTCCTAGGGCTGAGGCTAACCCTAACCCTAACACTGTCCTAGGGCTGATGCTAACCCTAACCCTAACCCAAACACTATCCTAGGGTTGATGCTAACCCTAACCCTAACACTATCCTAGGGCTGATGCTAACCCTAACCCTAACCCTAACACTATCCTTGGGCTGATGCTAACCCTAACCCTAACACTATCCTGGGCCTGATGCTAACCCTAACCCTAACACTATCCTAGGGCTGATGTTAACCCTAACCCTAACACTATCCTTGGGCTGATGCTAACCCTAACCCTAACCCTAACACTATCCTAGGGCAGATGCTAACCCTAACGCTAACCCTAACACTATCCTTGAACTGATGCTAACCCTAACCCTAACCATAACAGTATCCTAGGCCTGATGATAACCTTAACCCTAACCCTAACACTAACCTAGGGTTTATGTTAACCCTAACTCTAACACTATCCTAGGGCTGATGCTAACCCTAACCCTAACCCTAACACTATCCTAGGGCGGATGCTAACCCTAACCCTAAAACTAACACTATCCTAGGGCTGATGCTAACCCTAACACTAACACTATGCTAGGGCTGATGCTAACCCTAACCCTAACCCTAACATTATCCTAGGGCTGATGCTAACTCTAACCCTAACTCTAACACTATCTTAGGGCTGAGGCTAACTCTAACCCTAACACTATCCTACGGCTGATGCTAACCCTAACCCTAACCCTAACACTATCCTAGGGCTGATGCTAACCCTAACCCTAACACTATCCTAGGCCTGATGCTAACCCTAACACTAACCCTAACACTATCCTAGGGCTAATGCTAACCCTAACACTATCCTACGGCTGATGCTAACCCTAACCCTAACCCTAACACTATCCTAGGGCTGATGCTAGCCCTAACCCTAACACTATCCTAGGCCTGATGATAACCCTAACCCTAACCCTAACACTATCCTAGGGCTTATGCTAACCCTAACCCTACCACTATCCTAGGGCTGATGCTAACCCTAACCCTAACCCTAACAATATCCTAGGGCTGATGCTAACCCTAACGCTAACCCTAACACTGTCCTTGAACTGATGCTAACCCTAACCCTAACACTAACACTATCCTAGGTCTGATGATAACCCTAACCGTAACCCTAACACTATCCTAGGGTTTATGTTAACCTTAACCCTAACACTATCCTAGGGCTGATGCTAACCCTAACCCTAACACTATCCTAGGGGTGATGCTAACCCTAACCCTAGCCCTAACACTATCCTAGGGCTGATGATAACCCTAACCCTAACACTATCCTAGGGCTGATGCTAACCCTAACCCTAACTCTAACACTATTCTAGGGCTGATGCTAACCCTAACCCTAACACTATCCTAGGGCTGATGCTAACCCTAACCCTAACCCTAACATTATCCCAGGGCTGATGCTAACCCTAACCCTAACACTATCCTAGGGCTGATGCTAACCCTAACCCTAACCCTAACACTATCCTAGGGCTGATGCTAACCCTAACCCTAACCCTAACACTATCCTAGAGCTGATGCTAACCCTAACCCTAACCCTAACCCTAACCCTAATACTATCCTAAGGCTGATGCTAACACTAACCCTAACCTTAACACTATCCTAGGGCTGATGCTAACCCTAACACTAACACTATGCTAGGGCTGATGCTATCCCTAACCCTACCCCTAACACTATCCTAGGGCTGATGCTAACCCTAACCCTAACGCTAACACTATCCTAGGGCTGAGGCTAACCCTAACCCTAACACTCTCCTACGGCTGATGCTAACCCTAACCCTAACCCTAACACTATCCTAAGGCTGATGGTAACCCTAACACTAACACTATCCTAAGCCTGTTGCTAACCCTAACTCTAACCATAACACTATCCTAGGGCTGATGCTAACCCTATACCTAATAATATCCTAGGGCTGATGCTAACACTAACCCTAACCCTAACACTATCCTAGGGCTGATGCTAACCCTAACCCTAACCTTAACACTATCGTAGGGCTGATGCTAACCCTAACCCTAACACTATCCTAGGGCTGATGCTAACCCTAACCCTAACACTATCATAGGGCTGATGCTAACCCTAACCCTAACCCTAACACTATCCTAGGGCTGATGCTAACCCTAACCCTAACACTATCCTAGGGCTGATGCTAACCCTAACCCTAACTCTAACACTATCCTAGGGCTGATGCTAACCCTAACCCTAACACTATCCTAGGCCTGATGCTAACCCTAACACTAACCCTAACATTATCCCAGGGCTGATGCTAACCCTAACCCTAACACTATCCTAGGGCTGATGCTAACCCTAACCCTAACCCTAACACTATCCTAGGGCTGATGCTAACCCTAACCCTAACCCTAACACTATCCTAGAGCTGATGCTAACCCTAACCCTAACCCTAACCCTAACCCTAATACTATCCTAGGGCTGATGCTAACCCTAACCCTAACCCTAACACTATCCTAGGGCTGATGCTAACCCTAACACTAACACTATGCTAGGGCTGATGCTAACCCTAACCCTACCCCTAACACTATCCTAGGGCTGATGCTAACCCTAACCCTAACGCTAACACTATCCTAGGGCTGAGGCTAACCCTAACCCTAACACTATCCTACGGCTGATGGTAACCCTAACCCTAACCCTAACACTAACCTAAGGCTGATGGTAACCATAACACTAACAATATCCTAAGCCTGGTGCTAACCCTAACTCTAACCCTAACACTATTCTAGGGTTGATGCTAACCCTAACCCTAATAATATCCTAGGGCTGATGCTAACACTAACCCTAACCCTAACACTATCCTAGGGCTGATGCTAACCCTAAAACTAACCCTAACACTATCCTAGGGCTGATGCTAACCCTAAACCTAACCCTAACACTATCCTAAGGCTGATGCTAACCCTAACCCTAACACTATCCTAGGCCTGATGATAACCCTAACCCTAACCCTAACACTATCCTAGGGCTGATTCTAACCGTAACCCTAACACTATCCTAGGCCTGATGCTAACCCTCACCCTTACCCTAACACTATCCTAGGGCTGATGCTAAACCTAACCATAACCCTAACACTATCCTAGGGCTGATGCTAACCCTAACCCTAACCCTAACACTATCCTAGGGCTGATGCTAACCCTAACCCTAACACTATCCTAGGCCTGATGCTAAACCTAACCCTAACACTATCCTAGGGCTGATGCTAACCCTAACCCTAACCCTAACACTATCCTAGGCCTGATGCTAATCCTATCCGTAACCCTAACACTCTCCTAGGGCTGAGGCTAACCCTAACCCTAACACTGTCCTAGGGCTGATGCTAACCCTAACCCTAACCCAAACACTATCCTAGGGTTGATGCTAACCCTAACCCTAACACTATCCTAGGGCTGATGCTAACCCTAACCCTAACCCTAACACTATCCTTGGGCTGATGCTAACCCTAACCCTAACACTATCCTGGGCCTGATGCTAACCCTAACCCTAACACTATCCTAGGGCTGATGTTAACCCTAACCCTAACACTATCCTTGGGCTGATGCTAACCCTAACCCTAACCCTAACACTATCCTAGGGCAGATGCTAACCCTAACGCTAACCCTAACACTATCCTTGAACTGATGCTAACCCTAACCCTAACCATAACAGTATCCTAGGCCTGATGATAACCTTAACCCTAACCCTAACACTAACCTAGGGTTTATGTTAACCCTAACTCTAACACTATCCTAGGGCTGATGCTAACCCTAACCCTAACCCTAACACTATCCTAGGGCGGATGCTAACCCTAACCCTAAAACTAACACTATCCTAGGGCTGATGCTAACCCTAACACTAACACTATGCTAGGGCTGATGCTAACCCTAACCCTAACCCTAACATTATCCTAGGGCTGATGCTAACTCTAACCCTAACTCTAACACTATCTTAGGGCTGAGGCTAACTCTAACCCTAACACTATCCTACGGCTGATGCTAACCCTAACCCTAACCCTAACACTATCCTAGGGCTGATGCTAACCCTAACCCTAACACTATCCTAGGCCTGATGCTAACCCTAACACTAACCCTAACACTATCCTAGGGCTAATGCTAACCCTAACACTATCCTACGGCTGATGCTAACCCTAACCCTAACCCTAACACTATCCTAGGGCTGATGCTAGCCCTAACCCTAACACTATCCTAGGCCTGATGATAACCCTAACCCTAACCCTAACACTATCCTAGGGCTTATGCTAACCCTAACCCTACCACTATCCTAGGGCTGATGCTAACCCTAACCCTAACCCTAACAATATCCTAGGGCTGATGCTAACCCTAACGCTAACCCTAACACTGTCCTTGAACTGATGCTAACCCTAACCCTAACACTAACACTATCCTAGGTCTGATGATAACCCTAACCGTAACCCTAACACTATCCTAGGGTTTATGTTAACCTTAACCCTAACACTATCCTAGGGCTGATGCTAACCCTAACCCTAACACTATCCTAGGGGTGATGCTAACCCTAACCCTAACCCTAACACTATCCTAGGGCTGATGATAACCCTAACCCTAACACTATCCTAGGGCTGATGCTAACCCTAACCCTAACTCTAACACTATTCTAGGGCTGATGCTAACCCTAACCCTAACACTATCCTAGGGCTGATGCTAACCCTAACCCTAACCCTAACATTATCCCAGGGCTGATGCTAACCCTAACCCTAACACTATCCTAGGGCTGATGCTAACCCTAACCCTAACCCTAACACTATCCTAGGGCTGATGCTAACCCTAACCCTAACCCTAACACTATCCTAGAGCTGATGCTAACCCTAACCCTAACCCTAACCCTAACCCTAATACTATCCTAAGGCTGATGCTAACACTAACCCTAACCTTAACACTATCCTAGGGCTGATGCTAACCCTAACACTAACACTATGCTAGGGCTGATGCTAACCCTAACCCTACCCCTAACACTATCCTAGGGCTGATGCTAACCCTAACCCTAACGCTAACACTATCCTAGTGCTGAGGCTAACCCTAACCCTAACACTCTCCTACGGCTGATGCTAACCCTAACCCTAACCCTAACACTATCCTAAGGCTGATGGTAACCCTAACACTAACACTATCCTAAGCCTGTTGCTAACCCTAACTCTAACCATAACACTATCCTAGGGCTGATGCTAACCCTATACCTAATAATATCCTAGGGCTGATGCTAACACTAACCCTAACCCTAACACTATCCTAGGGCTGATGCTAACCCTAACCCTAACCTTAACACTATCGTAGGGCTGATGCTAACCCTAACCCTAACACTATCCTAGGGCTGATGCTAACCCTAACCCTAACACTATCCTAGGCCTGATGATAACCCTAACCCTAACCCTAACACTATCCTAGGGCTGATGCTAAACCTACCCCTAACCCTAACACTATCCTAGGGCTGATGCTAAACTTAACCCTAACCCAAAAAATATCCTAGGGCTGATTCTAACCGTAGCCCTAACACTATCCTAGGCCTGATGCTAACCCTCACCCTTACCCTAACACTATCCTAGGGCTGATGCTAAACCTAACCATAACCCTAACACTATCCTAGGGCTGATGCTAACCCTAACCCTAACCCTAACACTATCCTAGGGCTGATGCTAAGCATAACCCTAACACTATCCTAGGCCTGATGCTAACCCTAACCCTAACACTATCCTAGGGCTGATGCTAACCCTAACCCTAACCCTAACACTATCCTTGGGCTGATGCTAACCCTAACCCTAACACTATCCTGGGCCTGATGCTAACCCTAACCCTAACACTATCCTAGGGCTGATGCTAACCCTAACCCTAACACTATCCTTGGGCTGATGCTAACCCTAACCCTAACCCTAACACTATCCTAGGGCAGATGCTAACCCTAACGCTAACCCTAACACTATCCTTGAACTGATGCTAACCCTAACCCTAACCATAACAGTATCCTAGGCCTGATGATAACCCTAACCCTAACCCTAACACTATCCTAGGGTTTATGTTAACCCTAACCCTAACACTATCCTAGGGCTGATGCTAACCCTAACCCTAACCCTAACACTATCCTAGGGCGGATGCTAACCCTAACCCTAACCCTAACACTATCCTAGGGCTGATGCTAACCCTAACACTAACACTATCCTAGGGCTGATGCTAACCATAACCCTAACCCTAACACTATCCTAGGGCTGATGCTAACCCTAACCATAACTCTAACACTATCCTAGGGCTGATGCTAACCCTAAACCTAACACTATCCTAGGGCTGATGCTAACCCTAACCCTAACCCTATCCTAGGGCTGATGCTAACCCTAACCCTAACCCTAACATTATCCCAGGGCTGATGCTAACCCTAACCCTAACACTATCCTAGGGCTGATGCTAACCCTAACCCTAACCCTAACACTATCCTAGGGCTGATGCTAATCCTAACCCTAACCCTAACACTATCCTAGAGCTGATGCTAACCCTAACCCTAACCCTAACCCTAACCCTAATACTATCCTAAGGCTGATGCTAACACTAACCCTAACCTTAACACTATCCTAGGGCTGATGCTAACCCTAACACTAACACTATGCTAGGGCTGATGCTAACCCTAACCCTACCCCTAACACTATCCTAGGGCTGATGCTAACCCTAACCCTAACGCTAACACTATCCTAGGGCTGAGGCTAACCCTAACCCTAACACTCTCCTACGGCTGATGCTAACCCTAACCCTAACCCTAACACTATCCTAAGGCTGATGGTAACCCTAACACTAACACTATCCTAAGCCTGTTGCTAACCCTAACTCTAACCATAACACTATCCTAGGGCTGATGCTAACCCTATACCTAATAATATCCTAGGGCTGATGCTAACACTAACCCTAACCCTAACACTATCCTAGGGCTGATGCTAACCCTAACCCTAACCTTAACACTATCGTAGGGCTGATGCTAACCCTAACCCTAACACTATCCTAGGGCTGATGCTAACCCTAACCCTAACACTATCCTAGGCCTGATGATAACCCTAACCCTAACCCTAACACTATCCTAGGGCTGATGCTAACCCTAATCCTAACCCTAACACTATCCTAGGGCTGATGCTAAACTTAACCCTAACCCTAACACTATCCTAGGGCTGATTCTAACCGTAACCCTAACACTATCCTAGGCCTGATGCTAACCCTACCCCTTACCCTAACACTATCATAGGGCTGATGCTAAACCTAACCATAACCCTAACACTATCCTAGGGCTGATGCTAACCCTAACCCTAACCCTAACACTATCCTAGGGCTGATGCTAACCCTAACCCTAACACTATCCTAGGGCTGATGCTAACCCTAACCCTAACCCTAACACTATCCTAGGGCTGATGCTAACCCTAACCCTAACACTATCCTAGGGCTGATGCTAACCCTAACCCTAACCCTAACACTATCCTAGGGCTGATGCTAACCCTAACCCTAACACTATCCTAGGGCTGATGCTAACCCTAACCCTAAACCTAACACTATCCTAGGGCTGATGCTAACCCTAACCCTAACACTGTCCTAGGGCTGATGCTAACCCTAACCCTAACACTAACACTATCCTAGGGCTGATGCTAACCCTAACCCTAACACTATCCTAGGGCTGATGCTAACCCTAACCATAACCCTAACCCTAACATTATCCAAGGGCTGATGCTAACCCTAACCCTAACACTATCCTAGAGCTGATGCTAACCCTAACCCTAACCCTAACCCTAACCCTAATACTATCCTAGGGCTGATGCTAACCCTAACCCTAACCGTAACACTATCCTAGGGCTGATGCTAACCCTAACCCTAACCCTAACACTATCCTAGGGCTGATGCTAACCCTAACACTAACACTATGCTAGGGCTGATGCTAACCCTAACCCTACCCCTAACACTATCCTAGGGCTGATGCTAACCCTAACCCTAACGCTAACACTATCCTAGGGCTGAGGCTAACCCTAACCCTAACACTATCTTACGGCTGATGCTAACCCTAACCCTAACCCTAACACTATCCTAAGGCTGATGGTAACCCTAACACTAACACTATCCTAAGTCTGGTGCTAAACCTAACTCTAACCCTAACACTATCCTAGGGCTGATGCTAACCCTAACCCTAATAATATCCTAGGGCTGATGCTAACACTAACCCTAACCCTAACACTATCCTAGGGCTGATTCTAACCCTAACCATAACCGTAACACTATCCTAGGGCTGATGCTAACCCTAACCCTAACACTATCCTAGGCCTGATCATAACCCTAACCCTAACCCTAACACTATCCTAGGGCTGATGCTAACCCTAACCCTAACACTATCCTAGGCCTGATGCTAACCCTAACCCTAACCCTAACACTATCCTAGGGCTGATGCTAACCCTAACCCTAACACTATCCTAGGGATGATGCTAACCCTAACCCTAACCCTAACACTATCCTAGGGCTGATGCTAAACCTAACCCTAACCCTAACACTATCCTAGGGCTGATGCTAAACTTAACCCTAACCCAAAAAATATCCTAGGGCTGATTCTAACCGTAACCCTAACACTATCCTAGGCCTGATGCTAACCCTCACCCTTACCCTAACACTATCCTAGGGCTGATGCTAAACCTAACCATAACCCTAACACTATCCTAGGGCTGATGCTAACCCTAACCCTAACCCTAACACTATCCTAGGGCTGATGCTAACCATAACCCTAACACTATCCTAGGCCTGATGATAACCCTAACCCTAACACTATCCTAGGGCTGATGCTAACCCTAACCCTAACCCTAACACTATCCTTGGGCTGATGCTAACCCTAACCCTAACACTATCCTGGGCCTGATGCTAACCCTAACCCTAACACTATCCTAGGGCTGATGCTAACCCTAACCCTAACACTATCCTTGGGCTGATGCTAACCCTAACCCTAACCCTAACACTATCCTAGGGCTGATGCTAACACTAACGCTAACCCTAACACTATCCTTGAACTGATGCTAACCCTAACGATAACCATAACAGTATCCTAGGCCTGATGATAACCCTAACCCTAACCCTAACACTATCCTAGGGTTTATGTTAACCCTAACCCTAACACTATCCTAGGGCTGATGCTAACCCTAACCCTAACCCTAACACTATCCTAGGGCGGATGCTAACCCTAACCCTAACCCTAACACTATCCTAGGGCTGATGCTAACCCTAACACTAACACTATCCTAGGGCTGATGCTAACCATAACCCTAACCCTAACATTATCCTAGGGTTGATGCTAACCCTAACCCTAACTCTAACACTATCTTAGGGGTGAGGCTAACCCTAACCCTAACACTATCCTACGGCTGATGCTAACCCTAACCCTAACCCTAACCATATCCTAGGGCTGATGCTAACCCTAACCCTAACACTATCCTAGGCCTGATGCTAACCCTAACCCTAACCCTAACACTATCCTAGGGCTAATGCTAACCCTAACCCTAACACTATCCTAGGGCTGATGCTAACCCTAACCCTAACCCTAACACTATCCTAGGGCTGATGCTAACCCTAACCCTAACACTATCCTAGGCCTGATGATAACCCTAACCCTAACCCTAAAACTATCCTAGGGCTTATGCTAACCCTAACCCTAACACTATCCTAGGGCTCATGCTAACCCTAACCCTAACCCTAACACTATCCTAGGGCTGATGCTAACCCTAACGCTAACCCTAACACTATCCTTGAACTGATGCTAACCCTAACCCTAACCCTAACACTATCCTAGGCCTGATGATAACCCTAACCCTAACCCTAACACTATCCTAGGGCTTATGCTAACCCTAACCCTACCACTATCCTAGGGCTGATGCTAACCCTAACCCTATCCCTAACAATATCCTAGGGCTGATGCTAACCCTAACGCTAACCCTAACACTGTCCTTGAACTGATGCTAACCCTAACCCTAACCCTAACACCATCCTAGGTCTGATGATAACCCTAACCCTAACCCTAACACTATCCTAGGGTTTATGTTAACCTTAACCCTAACACTATCCTAGGGCTGATGCTAACCCTAACCCTAACACTATCTTAGGGCTGATGCTAACCCTAACCCTAACCCTAACACTATCCTAGGGCTGATGATAACATTAACCCTAACACTATCCTAGGGCTGATGCTAACCCTAACCCTAACTCTAACACTATCCTAGGGCTGATGCTAACCCTAACCCTAACACTATCCTAGGGCTGATGCTAACCCTTACCCTAACCCTAACATTATCCCAGGGCTGATGCTAACCCTAATCCTAACACTATCCTAGGGCTGATGCTAACCCTAACCCTAACCCTAACACTATCCTAGGGCTGATGCTAACCCTAACCCTAACCCTAACACTATCCTAGAGCTGATGCTAACCCTAACCCTAACCCTAACCCTAACCCTAATACTATCCTAGGGCTGATGCTAACACTAACCCTAACCTTAACACTATCCTAGGGCTGATGCTAACCCTAACACTAACACTATGCTAGGGCTGATGCTAACCCTAACCCTACCCCTAACACTATCCTAGGGCTGATGCTAACCCTAACCCTAACGCTAACACTATCCTAGGGCTGAGGCTAACCCTAACCCTAACACTATCCTACGGCTGATGCTAACCCTAACCCTAACCCTAACACTATCCTAAGGCTGATGGTAACCCTAACACTAACACTATCCTAAGCCTGTTGCTAACCCTAACTCTAACCATAACACTATCCTAGGGCTGATGCTAACCCTATACCTAATAATATCCTAGGGCTGATGCTAACACTAACCCTAACCCTAACACTATCCTAGGGCTGATGCTAACCCTAACCCTAACCTTAACACTATCGTAGGGCTGATGCTAACACTAACCCTAACACTATCCTAGGGCTGATGCTAACCCTAACCCTAACACTATCCTAGGCCTGATGCTAACCCTAACCCTAACCCTAACACTATCCTAGGGCTGATGCTAACCCTAATCCTAACCCTAACACTATCCTAGGGCTGATGCTAACCCTAACCCTAAAACTAACACTATCCTAGGGCTGATGCTAACCCTAACCCTAAAACTGTCCTAGGGCTGATGATAACCCTAACCCTAACACTAACACTATCATAGGGCTTATGCTAACCCTAACCCTAACACTATCGTAGGGCTGATGCTAACCCTAACCCTAACCCTAACCCTAACCCTAATACTATCCTAGGGCTGATGCTAACCCTAACCCTAACCCTAACACTATCCTAGGGCTGATGCTAACCCTAACCCTAACCCTAACACTATCCTAGGGCTGATGCTAACCCTAACACTAACACTATGCTAGGGCTGATGCTAACACTAACCCTACCCCTAACACTATCCTAGGGTTGATGCTAACCCTAACCCTAACGCTAACACTATCCTAGGGCTGAGGCTAACCGTAACCCTAACACTATCTTACGGCTGATGCTAACCCTAACCCTAACCCTAACACTATCCTAAGGCTGATGGTAACCCTAAAACTAACACTATCCTAAGCCTGGTGCTAAACATAACTCTAACCCTAACACTATCCTAGGGCTGATGTTAACCCTAACCCTAATAATATCCTAGGGCTGATGCTAACACTAACCCTAACCCTAACACTATCCTAGGGCTGATTCTAACCCTAACCCTAACCCTAACACTCTCCTAGGGCTGATGCTAACCCTAACCCTAACACTAACCTAGGCCTGATCATAACCCTAACCCTAACCCTAATACTATCCTAGGGCTGATGCTAACCCTAACCCTAACACTATCCTAGGCCTGATGCTAACCCTAACCCTAACCCTAACACTATTCTAGGGCTGATGCGAACCCTAACCCTAACACTATCCTAGGGCTGATGCTAACCCTAACACTATCCTAGGGCTTATGCTAACCCTAACCCTAACATTATCCTAGGGCTGATGCTAACCCTAACCCTAACCCTAACACTATCCTAGGGCTGATGCTAACCCTAACCCTAACCCTAACACTATCCTAGGGCTGATGCTAAACTTAACCCTAACCCTAACACTATCCTAGGGCTGATTCTAACCGTAACCCTAACACTATGCTAGGCCTGATGCTAACCCTAACCCTTACCCTAACACTATCCTAGGGCTGATGCTAAACCTAACCATAACCCTAACACTATCCTAGGGCTGATGCTAACCCTAACCCTAACCCTAACACTATCCTAGGGCTGATGCTAACCCTAACCCTAACACTATCCTAGGCCTGATGCTAACCCTAACCCTAACTCTATCCTAGGGCTGATGCTAACCCTAACCCTAACCCTAACACTATCCTAGGCCTGATGCTAACCCTATCCCTAACCCTAACACTCTCCTAGGGCTGAGGCTAACCCTAACCCTAACACTATCCTTGGGCTGATGCTAACCCTAACCCTAACCCTAACACTATCCTAGGGCTGATGCTAACCCTAACCCTAACACTATCCTAGGGATGATGCTAACGCTAACCCTAACCCTAACACTATCCTAGGGCTGATGCTAACCCTAACCCTAACACTATCCTAGGGCTGATGCTAACCCTAACCCTAACCCTAACCCTTACACTATCCTAGGGCTGATGCTAACCCTAACCCTAACACTATCCTAGGGCTGATGCTAACCCTAACCCTAACCCTAACACTATCCTAGGGCTGATGCTAACCCTAACCCTAACACTATCCTAGGGCTGATGCTAACCCTAACCCTAACACTAACACTATCCTAGGGCTGATGCTAACCCTAAACCTAACACTATCCTAGGGCTGATGCTAACCCTAACCCTAACACTAACACTATCCTAGGGCTGATGCTAACCCTAACCCTAACACTATCCTAGGGCTGATGCTAACCCTAACCCTAACCCTAACACTATCCCAGGGCTGATGCTAACCCTAACCCTAACACTATCCTAGGGCTGATGCTAACCCTGACCCTAACCCTAACACTATCCTAGGGCTGATGCTAACCCTAACCCTAACGCTAACACTATCCTAGGGCTGAGGCTAACCCTAACCCTAACACTATCTTACGGCTGATGCTAACCCTAACCCTAACCCTAACACTATCCTAAGGCTGATGGTAACCCTAAAACTAACACTATCCTAAGCCTGGTGCTAAACATAACTCTAACCCTAACACTATCCTAGGCCTGATCATAACCCTAACCCTAACCCTAACACTATCCTAGGGCTGATGCTAACCCTAACCCTAACACTATCCTAGGCCTGATGCTAACCCTAACCCTAACCCTAACACTATCCTAGGGCTGATGCTAACCCTAACCCTAACACTATCCTAGGGCTGATGCTAACCCTAACCCTAACCCTAACACTATCCTAGGGCTTATGCTAACCCTAACCCTAACACTATCCTAGGGCTGATGCTAACCCTAACCCTAACCCTAAGACTATCCTAGGGCTGATGCTAACCCTAAACCTAACCCTAACACTATCCTAGGGCTGATGCTAACACTAACACTAACACTATTCTAGGGCTGATGCTAACCCTAACCCTACCCCTAACACTATCCTAGGGCTGATGCTAACCCTAACCCTAACCCTAACACTATCCTAGGGCTGAGGCTAACCCTAACCCTAACACTATCCTACGGCTGATGCTAACCCTAACCCTAACCCTAACACTATCCTAAGGCTGATGGTAACCCTAACACTAACACTATCCTAAGCCTGTTGCTAACCCTAACTCTAACCATAACACTATCCTAGGGCTGATGCTAACCCTAACCCTAACCCTAACACTATCCTAGGGCTGATGCTAACCCTAACCCTAACACTATCCTAGGGCTGATGCTAACCCTAAACCTAAACCTAACACAATCCTAGGGCGCATGCTAACCCTAACCCTAACCCTAACACTATCCTAGGGCTGATGCTAACCCTAACACTAACACTATCCTAGGGCTGATGCTAACCCTAACCCTAACCCTAACACTATCCTAGGGCTGATGCTAACCCTAACCCTAACCCTAACACTATCCTAAGGCTGATGCGAACCCTAACCCTAACCCTAACACTATCCTAGGGGTGATGCTAACCCTAAACCTAACTCTAACACTATCTTAGGGCTGAGGCTAACCCTAACCCTAACACTATCCTACGGCTGATGCTAACCCTAACTTTAACCCTAACACTATCCTAGGGCTGATGCTAACCCTAACCCTAACACTATCCTAGGCCTGATGCTAACCCTAACCCTAACCCTAACACTATCCTAGGGCTGATGCTAACCCTAACCCTAACACTATCCTAGGGCTGATGCTAACCCTAACCCTAACCCTAACACTATCCTAGAGCTGATGCTAACCCTAACCCTAACCCTAACCCTAACCCTCATACTATCCTAGGGCTGATGCTAACCCTAACCCTAACCCTAACACTATCCTAGGTCTGATGCTAACCCTAACACTAACACTATGCTAGGGCTGATGCTAACCCTAACCCTACCCCTAACACTATCCTAGGGCTGATGCTAACCATAACCCTAACGCTGACACTATCCTAGGGCTGAGGCTAACCCTAACACTAATACTATCCTACGGCTGATGCTAACCCTAACCCTAACCCTAACACTATCCTAAGGCTGATGGTAACCCTAACACTAACACTATCCTAAGCCTGGTGCTAACCCTAACTCTAACCCTAACACTATCCTAGGGCTGATGCTAACCCTAACCCTAATAATATCCTAGGGCTGATGCTAACACTAACCCTAACCCTAACACTATCCTAGTGCTGATGCTAAACTTAACCCTAAACCTAACACTATCCTAGGGCTGATTCTAACCGTAACCGTAACACTATCCTAGGCCTGATGCTAACCCTAACCCTTACCCTAACACTATCCTAGGGCTGATGCTAAACCTAACCATAACCCTAACACTATCCTAGGGCTGATGCTAACCCTAACCCTAACCCTAACACTATATAGGGCTGATGCTAACCCTAACCCTAACACTATCCTAGGCCTGATGCTAACCCTAACCCTAACACTATCCTAGGGCTGAGGCTAACCCTAACCCTAACACTATCCTACGGCTGATGCTAACCCTAACCCTAACACTAACACTATCCTAAGGCTGATGGTAACCCTAACACTAACACTATCCTAAGCCTGGTGCTAACCCTAACTCTAACCCTAACACTATCCTAGGGCTGATGCTAACCCTAACCCTAATAATATCTTAGGGCTGATGCTAACACTAACCCTAACCCTAACACTATCCTAGGGCTGATGCTAACCCTAACCCTAACCCTAACACTATCCTAGGGCTGATGCTAACCCTAACACTAACACTATCCTAGGCCTGATGATAACCCTAACCCTAACCCTAACACTATCCCAGGGCTGATGCTAACCCTAACCCTAACACTATCCTAGTCCTGATGGTAACCCTCACCCTTACCCTAACACTATCCTAGGGCTGATGCTAAACCTAACCATAACCCTAACACTATCTTAGGGCTGATGCTAACCCTAACCCTAACCCTAATACTATCCTAGGGCTGATCCTAACCCTAACCCTAACACTCTCCTAGGGCTGAGGCTAACCCTAACCCTAACACTGTCCTAGGGCTGATGCTAACCCTAACCCTAACCCAAACACTATCCTAGGGTTGATGCTAACCCTAACCCTAACACTATCCTAGGGCTGATGCTAACCCTAACCCTAAACCTAACACTATCCTTGGGCTGATGCTAACCCTAACCCTAACACTATCCTGGGCCTGATGCTAACCCTAACACTAACCCTAACACTATCCTAGGGCTGATGCTAACCCTAACCCTAACACTATCCTTGGGCTGATGCTAACCCTAACCCTAACCCTAACACTATCCTAGGGCAGATGCTAACCCTAACGCTAACCCTAACAGTATCCTTGAACTGATGCTAACCCTAACCCTAACCATAACAGTATCCTAGGCCTGATGATAACGCTAACCCTAACCCTAACCCTAACACTATCCTAGGGTTTATGTTAACCCTAACCCTAACACTATCCTAGGGCTGATGCTAACCCTAACCCTTACCCTAACACTATCCTAGGGCGGATGCTAACCCTAACCCTAACACTAACACTATCCTAGGGCTGATGCTAACCCTAACACTAACACTATCCTAGGGCTGATGCTAACCCTAACCCTAACCCTAACATTATCCTAGGGCTGATGCTAACCCTAACCCTAACTTTAACACTATCTTAGGGCTGAGGCTAACCCTAACCCTAACACTATCCTACGGCTGATGCTAACCCTAACCCTAACCCTAACACTATCCTAGGGCTGATGCTAACCCTAACCCTAACACTATCCTAGGCCTGATGCTAACCCTAACCCTAACCCTAACACTATCCTAGGGCTGATGCTAACCCTAACCCTGACACTATCCTAGGGCTGATGCTAACCCTAACCCTAACCCTAACACTATCCTAGGGCTGATGCTAACCCTAACCCTAACCCTAACACTATCCTAGGGCTGATGCTAACCCTAACCCTAACCGTAACACTATCCTAGGGCTGATGCTAACCCTAACCCTAACACTATCCTAGGGCTGATGCTAACCCTAACCCTAACTCTAACACTATCCTAGGGCTGATGCTAACCCTAACCCTAACACTATCCCAGGGCTGATGCTAACCCTAACCCTAACACTATCCTAGGGCTGATGCTAACCCTAACCCTAACCCTAACACTATCCTAGGGCTGATGCTAACCCTAACCCTAACCCTAACACTATCCTAGAGCTGATGCTAACCCTAACCCTAACCCTAACCCTAACCAAAACACTGTCCTAGGGCTGAGGCTAACCCTAACCCTAACACTATCCTACGCCTGATGCTAACCCTAACCCTAACCCTAACACTATCCTAAGGCTGATGGTAACCCTAACACTAACACTATCCTAAGCCTGGTGCTAACCCTAAGTCTAACCCTAACACTATCCTAGGGCTGATGCTAACCCTAACCCTAATAATATCCTAGGGCTGATGCTAACACTAACCCTAACCCTAACACTATCCTAGGGCTGATGCTAACCCTAACCCTAACCCTAACACTATCCTAGGGCTGATGCTAACCCTAACCCTAACACTATCCTATGCCTGATGATAACCCTAACCCTAACCCTAACACTATCCTAGGGCTGATGCTAACCCTAACCCTAACCCTAACACTATCCTAGGGCTGATGCTAACCCTAACCCTAACCCTAACATTATCCTAGGGCTGATGCTAATCCTAACCCTAACACTATCCTAGGGCTGATGCTAACCCTAACCCTAACCCTAACACTATCCTAGGGCTGATGCTAACCCTAACCCTAACACTATCCTAGGGCTGATGCTAACCCTAACCCTAACTCTAACACTATCCTAGGGCTGATGCTAACCCTAACCCTAACACTATCCTAGGGCTGATGCTAACCCTAACCCTAACCCTAACACTATCCCAGGGCTGATGCTAACCCTAACCCTAACACTATCCTAGGGCTGATGCTAACCCTAACCCTAACCCTAACACTATCCTAGGGCTGATGCTAACCCTAACCCTAACCCTAACACTATCCTAGAGCTGATGCTAACCCTAACCCTAACCCTAACCCTAACCCTAATACTATCCTAGGGCTGATGCTAACCCTAACCCTAACGCTAACACTATCCTAGGGCTGATGCTAACACTAACACTAACACTATGCTAGGGCTGATGCTAACCCTAACCCTACCCCTAACACTATCCTAGGGCTGATGCTAACCCTAACCCTAACCAAAACACTATCCTAGGGCTGAGGCTAACCCTAACCCTAACACTATCCTAAGGCTGATGGTAACCCTAACACTAACACTATCCTAAGCCTGGTGCTAACCCTAACTCTAACCCTAACACTATCCTAGGGCTCATGCTAACCCTAACCCTAATAATATCCTAGGGCTGATGCTAACACTAACCCTAACCCTAACACTATCCTAGGGCTGATGCTAAACCTAACCCTAACCCTAACACTATCCTAGGGCTGATGCTAACCCTAACCCTAACACTATCCTAGGCCTGATGATAACCCTAACCCTGAACCCTAACACTATCCTAGGGCTGATGCTAACCCTAACCCTAACACTATCCTAGGCATGATGCTAACCCTAAACCTAACCCTAACACTATCCTAGGGCTTATGCTAACCCTAACCCTAACACTATCCTAGGGCTGATGCTAACCCTAACCCTAACCCTAACACTATCCTAGGGCAGATGCTAACCCTAACCCTAACCCTAACACTATCCTAGGGCTGATGCTAAACTTAACCCTAAACCTAACACTATCCTAGGGCTGATTCTAACCGTAACCGTAACACTATCCTAGGCCTGATGCTAACCCTAACCCTTACCCTAACACTATCCTAGGGCTGATGCTAAACCTAACCATAACCCTAACACTATCCTAGGGCTGATGCTAACCCTAACCCTAACCCTAACACTATCCTAGGGCTGATGCTAACCCTAACCCTAACACTATCCTAGGCCTGATGCTAACCCTAACCCTAACACTATCCTAGGGCTGATGCTAACCCTAACCCTAACCCTAACACTATCCTAGGCCTGATGCTAACCCTATCCCTAACCCTAACACTCTCCTAGGGCTGAGGCTAACCCTAACCCTAACACTATCCTAGGGCTGATGCTAACCCTAACCCTAACCCTAACACTATCCTAGGGCTGATGCTAACCCTAACCCTAACACTATCCTAGGGCTGATGCTAACCCTAACCCTAACTCTAACACTATCCTAGGGCTGATGCTAACCCTAACCCTAACACTATCCTAGGGCTGATGCTAACCCTAACCCTAACCCTAACACTATCCCAGGGCTGATGCTAACCCTAACCCTAATACTATCCTAGGGCTGATGCTAACCCTAACCCTAACCCTAACACTATCCTAGGGCTGATGCTAACCCTAACCCTAACCCTAACACTATCCTAGAGCTGATGCTAATCCTAACCCTAACCCTAACCCTAACCCTAATACTATCCTAGGGCTGATGCTAACCCTAACCCTAACGCTAACACTATCCTAGGGCTGATGCTAACACTAACACTAACACTATGCTAGGGCTGATGCTAACCCTAACCCTACCCCTAACACTATCCTAGGGCTGATGCTAACCCTAACCCTAACCAAAACACTATCCTAGGGCTGAGGCTAACCCTAACCCTAACACTATCCTACGGCTGATGCTAACCCTAACCCTAACCCTAACACTATCCTAAGGCTGATGGTAACCCTAACACTAACAGTATCCTAAGCCTGGTGCTAACCCTAACTCTAACCCTAACACTATCCTAGGGCTGATGCTAACCCTAACCCTAATAATATCCTAGGGCTGATGCTAACACTAACCTTAACCCTAACACTATCCTAGGGCTGATGCTAACCCTAACCCTAACCCTAACACTATCCTAGGGCTGATGCTAACCCTAACCCTAACACTATCCTATGCCTGATGATAACCCTAACCCTAACCCTAACACTATCCTAGGGCTGATGCTAACCCTAACCCTAACCCTAACACTATCCTAGGGCTGATGCTAACCCTAACCCTAACCCTAACATTATCCTAGGGCTGATGCTAACCCTAACCCTAACACTATCCTAGGGCTGATGCTAACCCTAACCCTAACCCTAACACTATCCTAGGGCTGATGCTAACCCTAACCCTAACACTATCCTAGGGCTGATGTTAACCCTAACCCTAACTCTAACACTATCCTAGGGCTGATGCTAACCCTAACCCTAACACTATCCTAGGGCTGATGCTAACCCTAACCCTAACCCTAACACTATCCCAGGGCTGATGCTAACCCTAACCCTAACACTATCCTAGGGCTGATGCTAACCCTAACCCTAACCCTAACACTATCCTAGGGCTGATGCTAACCCTAACCCTAACCCTAACACTATCCTAGAGCTGATGCTAACCCTAACCCTAACCCTAACCCTAACCCTAATACTATCCTAGGGCTGATGCTAACCCTAACCCTAACGCTAACACTATCCTAGGGCTGATGCTAACACTAACACTAACACTATGCTAGGGCTGATGCTAACCCTAACCCTACCCCTAACACTATCCTAGGGCTGATGCTAACCCTAACCGTAACCAAAACACTATCCTAGGGCTGAGGCTAACCCTAACCCTAACACTATCCTACGGCTGATGCTAACCCTAACCCTAACCCTAACACTATCCTAAGGCTGATGGTAACCCTAACACTAACACTATCCTAAGCCTGGTGCTAACCCTAACTCTAACCCTAACACTATCCTAGGGCTGATGCTAACCCTAACCCTAATAATATCCTAGGGCTGATGCTAACACTAACCCTAACCCTAACACTATCCTAGGGCTGATGCTAAACCTAACCCTAACCCTAACACTATCCTAGGGCTGATGCTAACCCTAACCCTAACACTATCCTAGGCCTGATGATAACCCTAACCCTGAACCCTAACACTATCCTAGGGCTTATGCTAACCCTAACCCTAACACTATCCTAGGGCTGATGCTAACCCTAACCCTAACCCTAACACTATCCTAGGGCTGATGCTAACCCTAACCCTAACCCTAACACTATCCTAGGGCTGATGCTAAACTTAACCCTAAACCTAACACTATCCTAGGGCTGATTCTAACCGTAACCGTAACACTATCCTAGGCCTGATGCTAACCCTAACCCTTACCCTAACACTATCCTAGGGCTGATGCTAAACCTAACCATAACCCTAACACTATCCTAGGGCTGATGCTAACCCTAACCCTAACACTATCCTAGGGCTGATGCTAACCCTAACCCTAACACTATCCTAGGCCTGATGCTAACCCTAACCCTAACACTATCCTAGGGCTGATGCTAACCCTAACCCTAACCCTAACACTATCCTAGGCCTGATGCTAACCCTATCCCTAACCCTAACACTCTCCTAGGGCTGAGGCTAACCCTAACCCTAACACTATCCTAGGGCTGATGCTAACCCTAACCCTAACCCTAACACTATCCTAGGGCTGATGCTAACCCTAACCCTAACACTAACCTAGGGCTGATGCTAACTCTAACCCTAAGCCTAACACTATCCTAGGGCTCATGCTAACCCTAACCCTAACACTATCCTAGGGCTGATGCTAACCCTAACCCTAACCCTAACACTATCCTAGGGCTGATGCTAACCCTAACCCTAACCCTAACACTATCCTGGGCATGATGCTAACCCTAACCCTAACCCTAACACTATCCTAGGGCTGGTGCTAACCCTAACCCTAACCCTAACACTATCCTAGAGCTGATGCTAACCCTAACCCTAACCCTAACCCTAACCCTAATACTATCCTAGGGCTGATGCTAACCCTAACCCTAACCCTAACACTATCCTAGGGCTGATGCTAACCCTAACACTAACACTATGCTAGGGCTGATGCTAACCCTAACCCTACCCCTAACACTATCCTAGGGCTGATGCTATCCCTAACGCTAACGCTAACACTATCCTAGGGCTGAGGCTAACCCTAACCCTAACACTATCCTACGGCTGATGCTAACCCTAACCCTAACCCTAACACTATCCTAAGGCTGATGGTAACCCTAACACTAACACTATCCTAAGCCTGGTGCTAACCCTAACTCTAACCCTAACACTATCCTAGGGCTGATGCTAACCCTAACCCTAATAATATCTTAGGGCTGATGCTAACACTAACCCTAACCCTAACACTATCCTAGGGCTGATGCTAACCCTAACCCTAACCCTAACACTATCCTAGGGCTGATGCTAACCCTAACCCTAACACTATCCTAGGCCTGATGATAACCCTAACCCTAACCCTAACACTATCCCAGGGCTGATGCTAACCCTAACCCTAACACTATCCTAGTCCTGATGGTAACCCTCACCCTTACCCTAACACTATCCTAGGGCTGATGCTAAACCTAACCATAACCCTAACACTATCCTAGGGCTGATGCTAACCCTAACCCTAACCCTAAAACTATCCTAGGGCTGATGCTAACCCTAACCCTAACACTCTCCTAGGGCTGAGGCTAACCCTAACCCTAACACTGTCCTAGGGCTGATGCTAACCCTAACCCTAACACAAACACTATCCTAGGGTTGATGCTAACCCTAACCCTAACACTATCCTAGGGCTGATGCTAACCCTAACCCTAAACCTAACACTATCCTTGGGCTGATGCTAACCCTAACCCTAACACTATCCTGGGCCTGATGCTAACCCTAACACTAACCCTAACACTATCCTAGGGCTGATGCTAACCCTAACCCTAACACTATCCTTGGGCTGATGCTAACCCTAACCCTAACCCTAACACTATCCTAGGGCAGATGCTAACCCTAACGCTAACCCTAACAGTATCCTTGAACTGATGCTAACCCTAACCCTAACCATAACAGTATCCTAGGCCTGATGATAACCCTAACCCTAACCCTAACACTATCCTAGGTTTTATGTTAACCCTAACCCTAACACTATCCTAGGGCTGATGCTAACCCTAACCCTTACCCTAACACTATCCTAGGGCGGATGCTAACCCTAACCCTAACCCTAACACTATCCTAGGGCTGATGCTAACCCTAACACTAACACTATCCTAGGGCTGATGCTAACCCTAACCCTAACCCTAACATTATCCTAGGGCTGATGCTAACCCTAACCCTAACTCTAACACTATCTTAGGGGTGAGGGTAACCCTAACCCTAACACTATCCTACGGCTGATGCTAACCCTAACCCTAACCCTAACACTATCCTAGGGCTGATGCTAACCCTAACCCTAACACTATCCTAGGCCTGATGCTAACCCTAACCCTAACCCTAACACTATCCTAGGGCTGATGCTAACCCTAACCCTAACACTATCCTAGGGCTGATGCTAACCCTAACCCTAACCCTAACACTATCCTAGGGCTGATGCTAACCCTAACCCTAACCCTAACATTATCCTAGGGCTGATGCTAACCCTAACCCTAACACTATCCTAGGGCTGATGCTAACCCTAACCCTAACCCTAACACTATCCTAGGGCTGATGCTAACCCTAACCCTAACACTATCCTAGGGCTGATGCTAACCCTAACCCTAACCCTAACACTATCCTAGGGCTGATGCTAACCCTAACCCTAACACTATCCTAGGGCTGATGCTCACCCTAACCCTAACCCTAACACTATCCCAGGGCTGATGCTAACACTAACCCTAACACTATCCTAGGGCTGATGCTAACCCTAACCCTAACCCTAACACTATCCTAGGGCTGATGCTAACCCTAACCCTAACCCTAACACTATCCTAGAGCTGATGCTAACCCTAACCCTAACCCTAACCCTAACCCTAATACTATCCTAGGGCTGATGCTAACCCTAACCCTAACGCTAACACTATCCTAGGGCTGATGCTAACACTAACAATAACACTATGCTAGGGCTGATGCTAACCCTAACCCTACCCCTAACACTATCCTAGGGCTGATGCTAACCCTAACCCTAACCAAAACACTATCCTAGGGCTGAGGCTAACCCTAACCCTAACACTATCCTACGGCTGATG
The DNA here is from genome assembly GCF_020740605.2 of Lemur catta. Taxonomy (NCBI): domain Eukaryota; kingdom Metazoa; phylum Chordata; class Mammalia; order Primates; family Lemuridae; genus Lemur; species Lemur catta. Next base: position 20,104 of record NW_025423755.1, on the reverse strand, counting down.
CTAACCCTAACCCTAACCCTAACACTATCCTAAGGCTGATGGTAACCCTAACACTAACACTATCCTAAGCCTGGTGCTAACCCTAACTCTAACCCTAACACTATCCTAGGGCTGATGCTAACCCTATCCCTAATAATATCCTAGGGCTGATGCTAACACTAACCCTAACCCTAACACTATCCTAGGGCTGATGCTAACCCTAACCCTAACACTATCCTAGGGCTGATGCTAACCCTAACCCTAACCCTAACACTATCCTAGGGCAAATGCTAACCCTAACCCTAACCCTAACACTATCCTCGGGCTGATGCTAAACTTAACCCTAACACTATCCTAGGGCTGATGCTAACCCTAACCCTAACCCTAACACTATCCTAAGGCTGATGCTAACCCTAACCCTAACACTATCCTATGCCTGATGATAACCCTAACCCTAACCCTAACACTATCCTAGGGCTGATGCTAACCCTAACCCTAACCCTAACACTATCCTAGGGCTGATGCTAACCCTAACCCTAACCCTAACATTATCCTAGGGCTGATGCTAACCCTAACCCTAACACTATCCTAGGGCTGATGCTAACCCTAACCCTAACCCTAACACTATCCTAGGGCTGATGCTAACCCTAACCCTAACACTATCCTAGGGCTGATGCTAACCCTAACCCTAACTCTAACACTATCCTAGGGCTGATGCTAACCCTAACCCTAACACTATCCTAGGGCTGATGCTAACCCTAACCCTAACCCTAACACTATCCCAGGGCTGATGCTAACCCTAACCCTAACACTATCCTAGGGCTGATGCTAACCCTAACCCTAACCCTAACACTATCCTAGGGCTGATGCTAACCCTAACCCTAACCCTAACACTATCCTAGAGCTGATGCTAACCCTAACCCTAACCCTAACCCTAACCCTAATACTATCCTAGGGCTGATGCTAACCCTAACCCTAACGCTAACAGTATCCTAGGGCTGATGCTAACACTAACACTAACACTATGCTAGGGCTGATGCTAACCCTAACCCTACCCCTAACACTATCCTAGGGCTGATGCTAACCCTAACCCTAACCAAAACACTATCCTAGGGCTGAGGCTAACCCTAACCCTAACACTATCCTACGGCTGATGCTAACCCTAACCCTAACCCTAACACTATCCTAAGGCTGATGGTAACCCTAACACTAACACTATTCTAAGCCTGGTGCTAACCCTAACTCTAACCCTAACACTATCCTAGGGCTGTTGCTAACCCTAACCCTAATAATATCCTAGGGCTGATGCTAACACTAACCCTAACCCTAACACTATCCTAGGGCTGATGCTAAACCTAACCCTAACCCTAACACTATCCTAGGGCTGATGCTAACCCTAACCCTAACACTATCCTAGGCCTGATGATAACCCTAACCCTGAACCCTAACACTATCCTAGGGCTGATGCTAACCCTAACCCTAACACTATCCTAGGCATGATGCTAACCCTAACCCTAACCCTAACACTATCCTAGGGCTTATGCTAACCCTAACCCTTAAACTATCCTAGGGCTGATGCTAACCCTAACCCTAACCCTAACACTATCCTAGGGCTGATGCTAACCCTAACCCTAACCCAAACACTATCCTAGGGCTGATGCTAAACTTAACCCTAAACCTAACACTATCCTAGGGCTGATTCTAACCGTAACCGTAACACTATCCTAGGCCTGATGCTAACCCTAACCCTTACCCTAACACTATCCTAGGGCTGATGCTAAACCTAACCATAACCCTAACACTATCCTAGGGCTGATGCTAACCCTAACCCTAACCCTAACACTATCCTAGGGCTGATGCTAACCCTAACCCTAACACTATCCTAGGCCTGATGCTAACCCTAACCCTAACACTATCCTAGGGCTGATGCTAACCCTAACCCTAACCCTAACACTATCCTAGGCCTGATGCTAACCCTATCCCTAACCCTAACACTCTCCTAGGGCTGAGGCTAACCCTAACCCTAACACTATCCTAGGGCTGATGCTAACCCTAACCCTAACCCTAACACTATCCTAGGGCTGATGCTAACCCTAACCCTAACACTAACCTAGGGCTGATGCTAACCCTACCCCTAACCCTAACACTATCCTAGGGCTCATGCTAACTCTAACCCTAACACTATCCTAGGGCTGATGCTAACCCTAACCCTAACCCTAACACTATCCTAGGGCTGATGCTAAACCTAACCCTAACCCTAACACTATCCTGGGCATGATGCTAACCCTAACCCTAACCCTAACACTATACTAGGGCTGGTGCTAACCCTAACCCTAACCCTAACACTATCCTAGAGCTGATGCTAACCCTAACCCTAACCCTAACCCTAACCCTAATACTATCCTAGGGCTGATGCTAACCCTAACCCTAACCCTAACACTATCCTAGGGCTGATGCTAACCCTAACACTAACACTATGCTAGGGCTGATGCTAACCCTAACCCTACCCCTAACACTATCCTAGGGCTGATGCTATCCCTAACGCTAACGCTAACACTATCCTAGGGCTGAGGCTAACCCTAACCCTAACACTATCCTACGGCTGATGCTAACCCTAACCCTAACACTAACACTATCCTAAGGCTGGTGCTAACCCTAACTCTAACCCTAACACTATCCTATGGCTGATGCTAACCGTAACCCTAATAATATCTTAGGGCTGATGCTAACACTAACCCTAACCCTAACACTATCCTAGGGCTGATGCTAACCCTAACCCTAATAATATCTTAGGGCTGATGCTAACACTAACCCTAACCCTAACACTATCCTAGGGCTGATGCTAACCCTAACCCTAACCCTAACACTATCCTAGGGCTGATGCTAACCCTAACCCTAACACTATCCTAGGCCTGATGATAACCCTAACCCTAACCCTAACACTATCCCAGGGCTGATGCTAACCCTAACCCTAACACTATCCTAGTCCTGATGGTAACCCTCACCGTTACCCTAACACTATCCTAGGGCTGATGCTAAACCTAACCATAACCCTAACACTATCCTAGGGCTGATGCTAACCCTAACCCTAACCCTAAAACTATCCTAGGGCTGATGCTAACCATAACCCAACACTCTCCTAGGGCTGAGGCTAACCCTAACCCTAACCCAAACACTATCCTAAGGTTGATGCTAACCCTAACCCTAACACTATCCTAGGGCTGATGCTAACCCTAACCCTAACACTATCCTGGGCCTGATGCTAACCCTAACACTAACCCTAACACTATCCTAGGGCTGATGCTAACCCTAACCCTAACACTATCCTTGGGCTGATGCTAACCCTAACCCTAACCCTAACACTATCCTAGGGCAGATGCTAACCCTAACGCTAACCCTAACAGTATCCTTGAACTGATGCTAACCCTAACCCTAACCATAACAGTATCCTAGGCCTGATGATAACCCTAACCCTAACCCTAACACTATCCTAGGGTTTATGTTAACCCTAACCCTAACACTATCCTAGGGCTGATGCTAACCCTAACCCTTACCCTAACACTATCCTAGGGCAAATGCTAACCCTAACCCTAACCCTAACACTATCCTAGGGCTGATGCTAACCCTAACACTAACACTATCCTAGGGCTGATGCTAACCCTAACCCTAACCCTAACATTATCCTAGGGCTGATGCTAACCCTAACTCTAACCCTAACACTATCCTAGGGCTGTTGCTAACCCTAACCCTAATAATATCCTAGGGCTGATGCTAACACTAACCCTAACCCTAACACTATCCTAGGGCTGATGCTAAACCTAACCCTAACCCTAACACTATCCTAGGGCTGATGCTAACCCTAACCCTAACACTATCCTAGGCCTGATGATAACCCTAACCCTGAACCCTAACACTATCCTAGGGCTGATGCTAACCCTAACCCTAACACTATCCTAGGCATGATGCTAACCCTAACCCTAACCCTAACACTATCCTAGGGCTTATGCTAACCCTAACCTTAAACTATCCTAGGGCTGATGCTAACCCTAACCCTAACCCTAACACTATCCTAGGGCTGATGCTAAACTTAACCCTAAACCTAACACTATCCTAGGGCTGATTCTAACCGTAACCGTAACACTATCCTAGGCCTGATGCTAACCCTAACCCTTACCCTAACACTATCCTAGGGCTGATGCTAAACCTAACCATAACCCTAACACTATCCTAGGGCTGATGCTAACCCTAACCCTAACCCTAACACTATCCTAGGGCTGATGCTAACCCTAACCCTAACACTATCCTAGGCCTGATGCTAACCCTAACCCTAACACTATCCTAGGGCTGATGCTAACCCTAACCCTAACCCTAACACTATCCTAGGCCTGATGCTAACCCTATCCCTAACCCTAACACTCTCCTAGGGCTGAGGCTAACCCTAACCCTAACACTATCCTAGGGCTGATGCTAACCCTAACCCTAACCCTAACACTATCCTAGGGCTGATGCTAACACTAACCCTAACACTAACCTAGGGCTCATGCTAACCCTACCCCTAACCCTAACACTATCCTAGGGCTCATGCTAACTCTAACCCTAACACTATCCTAGGGCTGATGCTAACCCTAACCCTAACCCTAACACTATCCTAGGGCTGATGCTAAACCTAACCCTAACCCTAACACTATCCTGGGCATGATGCTAACCCTAACCCTAACCCTAACACTATACTAGGGCTGGTGCTAACCCTAACCCTAACCCTAACACTATCCTAGAGCTGATGCTAACCCTAACCCTAACCCTAACCCTAACCCTAATACTATCCTAGGGCTGATGCTAACCCTAACCCTAACCCTAACACTATCCTAGGGCTGATGCTAACCCTAACACTAACACTATGCTAGGGCTGATGCTAACCCTAACCCTACCCCTAACACTATCCTAGGGCTGATGCTATCCCTAACGCTAACGCTAACACTATCCTAGGGCTGAGGCTAACCCTAACCCTAACACTATCCTACGGCTGATGCTAACCCTAACCCTAACACTAACACTATCCTAAGGCTGGTGCTAACCCTAACTCTAACCCTAACACTATCCTAGGGCTGATGCTAACCGTAAGCCTAATAATATCTTAGGGCTGATGCTAACACTAACCCTAACCCTAACACTATCCTAGGGCTGATGCTAACCCTAACCCTAATAATATCTTAGGGCTGATGCTAACACTAACCCTAACCCTAACACTATCCTAGGGCTGATGCTAACCCTAACCCTAACCCTAACACTATCCTAGGGCTGATGCTAACCCTAACCCTAACACTATCCTAGGCCTGATGATAACCCTAACCCTAACCCTAACACTATCCCAGGGCTGATGCTAACCCTAACCCTAACACTATCCTAGTCCTGATGGTAACCCTCACCCTTACCCTAACACTATCCTAGGGCTGATGCTAAACCTAACCATAACCCTAACACTATCCTAGGGCTGATGCTAACCCTAACCCTAACCCTAAAACTATCCTAGGGCTGATGCTAACCATAACCCAACACTCTCCTAGGGCTGAGGCTAACCCTAACCCTAACCCAAACACTATCCTAGGGTTGATGCTAACCCTAACCCTAACACTATCCTAGGGCTGTTGCTAACCCTAACCCTAATAATATCCTAGGGCTGATGCTAACACTAACCCTAACCCTAACACTATCCTAGGGCTGATGCTAAACCTAACCCTAACCCTAACACTATCCTAGGGCTGATGCTAACCCTAACCCTAACACTATCCTAGGCCTGATGATAACCCTAACCCTGAACCCTAACACTATCCTAGGGCTGATGCTAACCCTAACCCTAACACTATCCTAGGCATGATGCTAACCCTAACCCTAACCCTAACACTATCCTAGGGCTTATGCTAACCCTAACCTTAAACTATCCTAGGGCTGATGCTAACCCTAACCCTAACCCTAACACTATCCTAGGGCTGATGCTAAACTTAACCCTAAACCTAACACTATCCTAGGGCTGATTGTAACCGTAACCGTAACACTATCCTAGGCCTGATGCTAACCCTAACTCTTACCCTAACACTATCCTAGGGCTGATGCTAAACCTAACCATAACCCTAACACTATCCTAGGGCTGATGCTAACCCTAACCCTAACCCTAACACTATCCTAGGGCTGATGCTAACCCTAACCCTAACACTATCCTAGGCCTGATGCTAACCCTAACCCTAACACTATCCTAGGGCTGATGCTAACCCTAACCCTAACCCTAACACTATCCTAGGCCTGATGCTAACCCTATCCCTAACCCTAACACTCTCCTAGGGCTGAGGCTAACCCTAACCCTAACACTATCCTAGGGCTGATGCTAACCCTAACCCTAACCCTAACACTATCCTAGGGCTGATGCTAACCCTAACCCTAACACTAACCTAGGGCTGATGCTAACCCTACCCCTAACCCTAACACTATCCTAGGGCTCATGCTAACTCTAACCCTAACACTATCCTAGGGCTGATGCTAACCCTAACCCTAACCCTAACACTATCCTAGGGCTGATGCTAAACCTAACCCTAACCCTAACACTATCCTGGGCATGATGCTAACCCTAACCCTAACCCTAACACTATACTAGGGCTGGTGCTAACCCTAACGCTAACCCTAACACTATCCTAGAGCTGATGCTAACCCTAACCCTAACCCTAACCCTAACCCTAATACTATCCTAGGGCTGATGCTAACCCTAACCCTAACCCTAACACTATCCTAGGGCTGATGCTAACCCTAACACTAACACTATGCTAGGGCTGATGCTAACCCTAACCCTACCCCTAACACTATCCTAGGGCTGATGCTATCCCTAACGCTAACGCTAACACTATCCTAGGGCTGAGGCTAACCCTAACCCTAACACTATCCTACGGCTGATGCTAACCCTAACCCTAACACTAACACTATCCTAAGGCTGGTGCTAACCCTAACTCTAACCCTAACACTATCCTAGGGCTGATGCTAACCGTAAGCCTAATAATATCTTAGGGCTGATGCTAACACTAACCCTAACCCTAACACTATCCTAGGGCTGATGCTAACCCTAACCCTAATAATATCTTAGGGCTGATGCTAACACTAACCCTAACCCTAACACTATCCTAGGGCTGATGCTAACCCTAACCCTAACCCTAACACTATCCTAGGGCTGATGCTAACCCTAACCCTAACACTATCCTAGGCCTGATGATAACCCTAACCCTAACCCTAACACTATCCCAGGGCTGATGCTAACCCTAACCCTAACACTATCCTAGTCCTGATGGTAACCCTCACCCTTACCCTAACACTATCCTAGGGCTGATGCTAAACCTAACCATAACCCTAACACTATCCTAGGGCTGATGCTAACCGTAACCCTAACCCTAAAACTATCCTAGGGCTGATGCTAACCATAACCCAACACTCTCCTAGGGCTGAGGCTAACCCTAACCCTAACCCAAACACTATCCTAGGGTTGATGCTAACCCTAACCCTAACACTATCCTAGGGCTGATGCTAACCCTAACCCTAACACTATCCTGGGCCTGATGCTAACCCTAACACTAACCCTAACACTATCCTAGGGCTGATGCTAACCCTAACCCTAACACTATCCTTGGGCTGATGCTAACCCTAACCCTAACCCTAACACTATCCTAGGGCAGATGCTAACCCTAACGCTAACCCTAACAGTATCCTTGAACTGATGCTAACCCTAACCCTAACCATAACAGTATCCTAGGCCTGATGATAACCCTAACCCTAACCCTAACACTATCCTAGGGTTTATGTTAACCCTAACCCTAACACTATCCTAGGGCTGATGCTAACCCTAACCCTTACCCTAACACTATCCTAGGGCAAATGCTAACCCTAACCCTAACCCTAACACTATCCTAGGGCTGATGCTAACCCTAACACTAACACTATCCTAGGGCTGATGCTAACCCTAACCCTAACCCTAACATTATCCTAGGGCTGATGCTAACCCTAACCCTAACTCTAACACTATCTTAGGGCTGAGGCTAACCCTAACCCTAACACTATCCTACGGCTGATGCTAACCCTAACCCTAACCCTAACACTATCCTAGGGCTGATGCTAACCCTAACCCTAACACTATCCTAGGGCTGATGCTAACCCTAACCCTAACCCTAACACTATCCTAGGGCTGATGCTAACCCTAACCCTAACCCTAACATTATCCTAGGGCTGATGCTAACCCTAACCCTAACACTATCCTAGGGCTGATGGTAACCCTAACCCTAACCCTAACAGTATCCTAGGGCTGATGCAATCCCTAACCCTAACACTATCCTAGGGCTGATGCTAACCCTAACCCTAACTCTAACACTATCCTAGGGCTGATGCTAACCCTAACCCTAACACTATCCCAGGGCTGATGCTAACCCTAACCCTAACACTATCCTTGGGCTGATGCTAACCCTAACCCTAACCCTAACACTATCCTAGGGCTGATGCTAACCCTAACCCTAACACTATCCTTGGGCTGATGCTAACCCTAACCCTAACCCTAACACTATCCTAGGGCAGATGCTAACCCTAACGCTAACCCTAACAGTATCCTTGAACTGATGCTAACCCTAACCCTAACCATAACAGTATCCTAGGCCTGATGATAACCCTAACCCTAACCCTAACACTATCCTAGGGTTTATGTTAACCCTAACCCTAACACTATCCTAGGGCTGATGCTAACCCTAACCCTTACCCTAACACTATCCTAGGGCAAATGCTAACCCTAACCCTAACCCTAACACTATCCTAGGGCTGATGCTAACCCTAACACTAACACTATCCTAGGGCTGATGCTAACCCTAACCCTAACCCTAACATTATCCTAGGGCTGATGCTAACCCTAACTCTAACCCTAACACTATCCTAGGGCTGTTGCTAACCCTAACCCTAATAATATCCTAGGGCTGATGCTAACACTAACCCTAACCCTAACACTATCCTAGGGCTGATGCTAAACCTAACCCTAACCCTAACACTATCCTAGGGCTGATGCTAACCCTAACCCTAACACTATCCTAGGCCTGATGATAACCCTAACCCTGAACCCTAACACTATCCTAGGGCTGATGCTAACCCTAACCCTAACACTATCCTAGGCATGATGCTAACCCTAACCCTAACCCTAACACTATCCTAGGGCTTATGCTAACCCTAACCCTTAAACTATCCTAGGGCTGATGCTAACCCTAACCCTAACCCTAACACTATCCTAGGGCTGATGCTAAACTTAACCCTAAACCTAACACTATCCTAGGGCTGATTCTAACCGTAACCGTAACACTATCCTAGGCCTGATGCTAACCCTAACCCTTACCCTAACACTATCCTAGGGCTGATGCTAAACCTAACCATAACCCTAACACTATCCTAGGGCTGATGCTAACACTAACCCTAACCCTAACACTATCCTAGGGCTGATGCTAACCCTAACCCTAACACTATCCTAGGCCTGATGCTAACCCTAACCCTAACACTATCCTAGGGCTGATGCTAACCCTACCCCTAACCCTAACACTATCCTAGGCCTGATGCTAACCCTAACCCTAACACTATCCTAGGGCTGATGCTAACCCTAACCCTAACCCTAACACTATCCTAGGCCTGATGCTAACCCTATCCCTAACCCTAACACTCTCCTAGGGCTGAGGCTAACCCTAACCCTAACACTATCCTAGGGCTGATGCTAACCCTAACCCTAACCCTAACACTATCCTAGGGCTGATGCTAACCCTAACCCTAACACTAACCTAGGGCTGATGCTAACCCTACCCCTAACCCTAACACTATCCTAGGGCTCATGCTAACTCTAACCCTAACACTATCCTAGGGCTGATGCTAACCCTAACCCTAACCCTAACACTATCCTAGGGCTGATGCTAAACCTAACATTAACCCTAACACTATCCTGGGCATGATGCTAACCCTAACCCTAACCCTAACACTATACTAGGGCTGGTGCTAACCCTAACCCTAACCCTAACACTATCCTAGAGCTGATGCTAACCCTAACCCTAACCCTAACCCTAACCCTAATACTATCCTAGGGTTGATGCTAACCCTAACCCTAACCCTAACACTATCCTAGGGCTGATGCTAACCCTAACACTAACACTATGCTAGGGCTGATGCTAACCCTAACCCTACCCCTAACACTATCCTAGGGCTGATGCTATCCCTAACGCTAACGCTAACACTATCCTAGGGCTGAGGCTAACCCTAACCCTAACACTATCCTACGGCTGATGCTAACCCTAACCCTAACACTAACACTATCCTAAGGCTGGTGCTAACCCTAACTCTAACCCTAACACTATCCTAGGGCTGATGCTAACCGTAAGCCTAATAATATCTTAGGGCTGATGCTAACACTAACCCTAACCCTAACACTATCCTAGGGCTGATGCTAACCCTAACCCTAATAATATCTTAGGGCTGATGCTAACACTAACCCTAACCCTAACACTATCCTAGGGCTGATGCTAACCCTAACCCTAACCCTAACACTATCCTAGGGCTGATGCTAACCCTAACCCTAACACTATCCTAGGCCTGATGATAACCCTAACCCTAACCCTAACACTATCCCAGGGCTGATGCTAACCCTAACCCTAACACTATCCTAGTCCTGATGGTAACCCTCACCCTTACCCTAACACTATCCTAGGGCTGATGCTAACCCTAACCCTAACCCTAAAACTATCCTAGGGCTGATGCTAACCATAACCCAACACTCTCCTAGGGCTGAGGCTAACCCTAACCCTAACCCAAACACTATCCTAGGGTTGATGCTAACCCTAACCCTAACACTATCCTAGGGCTGATGCTAACCCTAACCCTAACACTATCCTGGGCCTGATGCTAACCCTAACACTAACCCTAACACTATCCTAGGGCTGATGCTAACCCTAACCCTAACACTATCCTTGGGCTGATGCTAACCCTAACCCTAACCCTAACACTATCCTAGGGCAGATGCTAACCCTAACGCTAACCCTAACAGTATCCTTGAACTGATGCTAACCCTAACCCTAACCATAACAGTATCCTAGGCCTGATGATAACCCTAACCCTAACCCTAACACTATCCTAGGGTTTATGTTAACCCTAACCCTAACACTATCCTAGGGCTGATGCTAACCCTAACCCTTACCCTAACACTATCCTAGGGCAAATGCTAACCCTAACCCTAACCCTAACACTATCCTAGGGCTGATGCTAACCCTAACACTAACACTATCCTAGGGCTGATGCTAACCCTAACCCTAACCCTAACATTATCCTAGGGCTGATGCTAACCCTAACCCTAACTCTAACACTATCTTAGGGCTGAGGCTAACCCTAACCCTAACACTATCCTACGGCTGATGCTAAGCCTAACCCTAACCCTAACACTATCCTAGGGCTGATGCTAACCCTAACCCTAACACTATCCTAGGCCTGATGCTAACCCTAACCCTAACCCTAACACTATCCTAGGGCTGATGCTAACCCTAACCCTAACACTATCCTAGGGCTGATGCTAACCCTAACCCTAACCCTAACACTATCCTAGGGCTGATGCTAACCCTAACCCTAACATTATCCTAGGGCTGATGCTAACCCTAACCCTAACACTATTCTAGGGCTGATGGTAACCCTAACCCTAACCCTAACACTATCCTAGGGCTGATGCAATCCCTAACCCTAACACTATCCTAGGGCTGATGCTAACCCTAACCCTAACTCTAACACTATCCTAGGGCTGATGCTAACCCTAACCCTAACACTATCCCAGGGCTGATGCTAACCCTAACCCTAACACTATCCTAGGGCTGATGCTAACCCTAACCCTAACCCTAACACTATCCTAGGGCTGATGCTAACCCTAACCCTAACCCTAACACTATCCTAGAGCTGATGCTAACCCTAACCCTAACCCTAACCCTAACCCTAATACTATCCTAGGGCTGATGCTAACCCTAACCCTAACGCTAACACTATCCTTGGGCTGATGCTAACACTAACACTAACACTATGCTAGGGCAGATGCTAACCCTAACCCTACCCCTAACACTATCCTAGGGCTGATGCTAACCCTAACCCTAACCCTAACACTATCCTAGGGCTGATGCTAAACTTAACCCTAAACCTAACACTATCCTAGGGCTGATTCTAACCGTAACCGTAACACTATCCTAGGCCTGATGCTAACCCTAACCCTTACCCTAACACTATCCTAGGGCTGATGCTAAACCTAACCATAACCCTAACACTATCCTAGGGCTGATGCTAACCCTAACCCTAACCCTAACACTATCCTAGGGCTGATGCTAACCCTAACCCTAACACTATCCTAGGCCTGATGCTAACCCTAACCCTAACACTATCCTAGGGCTGATGCTAACCCTAACCCTAACCCTAACACTATCCTAGGCCTGATGCTAACCCTATCCCTAACCCTAACACTCTCCTAGGGCTGAGGCTAACCCTAACCCTAACACTATCCTAGGGCTGATGCTAACCCTAACCCTAACCCTAACACTATCCTAGGGCTGATGCTAACCCTAACCCTAACACTAACCTAGGGCTGATGCTAACCCTACCCCTAACCCTAACACTATCCTAGGGCTCATGCCAACCCTAACCCTAACACTATCCTAGGGCTGATGCTAACCCTAACCCTAACCCTAACACTATCCTAGGGCTGATGCTAAACCTAACCCTAACCCTAACACTATCCTGGGCATGATGCTAACCCTAACCCTAACCCTAACACTATACTAGGGCTGGTGCTAACCCTAACCCTAACCATAACACTATCCTAGAGCTGATGCTAACCCTAACCCTAACCCTAACCCTAATACTATCCTAGGGCTGATGCTAACCCTAACCCTAACCCTAACACTATCCTAGGGCTGATGCTAACCCTAACACTAACACTATGCTAGGGCTGATGCTAACCCTAACCCTACCCCTAACACTATCCTAGGGCTGATGCTATCCCTAACGCTAACGCTAACACTATCCTAGGGCTGAGGCTAACCCTAACCCTAACACTATCCTACGGCTGATGCTAACCCTAACCCTAACACTAACACTATCCTAAGGCTGATGGTAACCCTAACACTAACACTATCCTAAGCCTGGTGCTAACCCTAACTCTAACCCTAACACTATCCTAGGGCTGATGCTAACCCTAACCCTAACCCTAACACTATCCTAGGGCTGATGCTAACCCTAACCCTAACACTATCCTAGGCCTGATGATAACCCTAACCCTAACCCTAACACTATCCCAGGGCTGATGCTAACCCTAACCCTAACACTCTCCTAGTCCTGATGGTAACCCTCACCCTTACCCTAACACTATCCTAGGGCTGATGCTAAACCTAACCATAACCCTAACACTATCCTAGGGCTGATGCTAACCCTAACCCTAACCCTAAAACTATCCTAGGGCTGATGCTAACCCTAACCCAACACTCTCCTAGGGCTGAGGCTAACCCTAACCCTAACCCAAACACTATCCTAGGGTTGATGCTAACCCTAACCCTAACACTATCCTAGGGCTGATGCTAACCCTAACCCTAAACCTAACACTATCCTTGGGCTGATGCTAACCCTAACCCTAACACTATCCTGGGCCTGATGCTAACCCTAACACTAACCCTAACACTATCCTAGGGCTGATGCTAACCCTAACCCTAACACTATCCTTGGGCTGATGCTAACCCTAACCCTAACCCTAACACTATCCTAGGGCAGATGCTAACCCTAACGCTAACCCTAACAGTATCCTTGAACTGATGCTAACCCTAACCCTAACCATAACAGTATCCTAGGCCTGATGATAACCCTAACCCTAACCCTAACACTATCCTAGGGTTTATGTTAACCCTAACCCTAACACTATCCTAGGGCTGATGCTAACCCTAACCCTTACCCTAACACTATCCTAGGGCGGATGCTAACCCTAACCCTAACCCTAACACTATCCTAGGGCTGATGCTAACCCTAACACTAACACTATCCTAGGGCTGATGCTAACCCTAACCCTAACCCTAACATTATCCTAGGGCTGATGCTAACCCTAACCCTAACTCTAACACTATCTTAGGGCTGAGGCTAACCCTAACCCTAACACTATCCTACGGCTGATGCTAACCCTAACCCTAACCCTAACACTATCCTAGGGCTGATGCTAACCCTAACCCTAACACTATCCTAGGCCTGATGCTAACCCTAACCCTAACCCTAACACTATCCTAGGGCTGATGCTAACCCTAACCCTAACACTATCCTAGGGCTGATGCTAACCCTAACCCTAACCCTAACACTATCCTAGGGCTGATGCTAACCCTAACCCTAACCCTAACATTATCCTAGGGCTGATGCTAACCCTAACCCTAACACTATCCTAGGGCTGATGGTAACCCTAACCCTAACCCTAACACTATCCTAGGGCTGATGCTAACCCTAACCCTAACACTATCCTAGGGCTGATGCTAACCCTAACCCTAACTCTAACACTATCCTAGGGCTGATGCTAACCCTAACCCTAACACTATCCTAGGGCTGATGCTAACCCTAACCCTAACCCTAACACTATCCCAGGGCTGATGCTAACCCTAACCCTAACACTATCCTAGGGCTGATGCTAACCCTAACCCTAACCCTAACACTATCCTAGGGCTGATGCTAACCCTAACCCTAACCCTAACACTATCCTAGAGCTGATGCTAACCCTAACCCTAACCCTAACCCTAACCCTAATACTATCCTAGGGCTGATGCTAACCCTAACCCTAACCCTAACACTATCCTAAGGCTGATGGTAACCCTAACACTAACACTATCCTAAGCCTGGTGCTAACCCTAACTCTAACCCTAACACTATCCTAGGGCTGATGCTAACCCTAACGCTAATAATATCCTAGGGCTGATGCTAACACTAACCCTAACCCTAACACTATCCTAGGGCTGATGCTAACCCTAACCCTAACCCTAACACTATCCTAGGGCTGATGCTAACCCTAACCCTAACACTATCCTATGCCTGATGATAACCCTAACCCTAACCCTAACACTATCCTAGGGCTGATGCTAACCCTAACCCTAACACTATCCTAGGCCTGATGCTAACCCTAACCCTAACCCTAACACTATCCTAGGGCTGATGCTAACCCTGACCCTAACACTATCCTAGGGCTGATGCTAACCCTAACCCTAACCCTAACACTATCCTAGGGCAGATGCTAACCGTAACGCTAACCCTAACACTATCCTTGAACTGATGCTAACCCTAACCCTAACCATAACAGTATCCTAGGCCTGATGATAACCCTAACCCTAACCCTAACACTATCCTAGGGTTTATGTTAACCCTAACCCTAACACTATCCTAGGGCTGATGCGAACCCTAACCCTAACCCTAACACTATCCTAGGGCGGATGCTAACCCTAACCCTAACCCTAACACTATCCTGGGGCTGATGCTAACCCTAACACTAACACTATCCTAGGGCTGATGCTAACCCTAACCCTAACCCTAACATTATCATAGGGCTGATGCGAACCCTAACCCTAACCCTAACACTATCCTAGGGCGGATGCTAACCCTAACCCTAACCCTAACACTATCCTGGGGCTGATGCTAACCCTAACACTAACACTATCCTAGGGCTGATGCTAACCCTAACCCTAACCCTAACACTATCCTAGGGCTGATGCTAACCCTAACCCTAACACTATCCTAGGCCTGATGCTAACCCTAACCCTAACCCTAACACTATCCTAGGGCTGATGCTAACCCTAACCCTAACACTATCCTAGGGCTGATGCTAACCCTAACCCTAACCCTAACCCTAACACTATCCTAGGGCTGATGCTAACCCTAACCCTATCACTATCCTAGGCCTGATGATAACCCTAACCCTAACCCTAGCACTATCCTAGGGCTTATGCTAACCCTAACCCTAACACTATCCTAGGGCTGATGCTAACCCTAACCCTAACCCTAACACTATCCTAGGGCTGATGCTAACACTAACGCTAACCCTAACACTATCCTTGAACTGATGCTAACCCTAACCCTAACCCTAACACTATCCTAGGCCTGATGATAACCCTAACACTAACCGTAACATTATCCTAGGGTTTATGTTAACCCTAACCCTAACACTATCCTAGGGCTGATGCTAACCCTAACCCTAACACTATCCTAGGGCTGATGCTAACCCTAACCCTAACCCTAACACTATCCTAGGGCTGATGCTAACCCTAACCCTAACACTATCCTAGGGCTGATGCTAACCCTAACCCTAACTCTAACACTATCCTAGGGTTGATGCTAACCCTAACCCTAACACTATCCTAGGGCTGATGGTAACCCTAACCCTAACCCTAACATTATCCCAGGGCTGATGCTAACCCTAACCCTAACACTATCCTAGGGCTGATGCTAACCCTAACCCTAACCCTAACACTATCCTAGGGCTGATGCTAACCCTAACCCTAACCCTAACACTATCCTAGAGCTGATGCTAACCCTAACCCTAACCCTAACCCTAACCCTCATACTATCCTAGGGCTGATGCTAACCCTAACCCTAACCCTAACACTATCCTAGGGCTGATGCTAACCCTAACACTAACACTATGCTAGGGCTGATGCTAACCCTAACCCTACCCCTAACACTATCCTAGGGCTGATGCTAACCCTAACCCTAACGCTAACACTATCCTAGGGCTGAGGCTAACCCTAACACTAATACTATCCTACGCCTGATGCTAACCCTAACCCTAACCCTAACACTATCCTAAGGCTGATGGTAACGCTAACACTAACACTATCCTAAGCCTGGTGCTAACCCTAACTCTAACCCTAACACTATCCTAGGGCTGATGCTAACCCTAACCCTAATAATATCCTAGGGCTGATGCTGACACTAACCCTAACCCTAACACTATCCTAGGGCTGATGCTAAACCTAACCCTAACCCTAACACTATCCTAGGGCTGATGCTAACCCTAACCCTAACACTATCCTAGGCCTGATGATAACCCTAACCCTGAACCCTAACACTATCCTAGGGCTGATGCTAACCCTAACCCTAACACTATCCTAGGCCTGATGCTAACCCTAACCCTAACCCTAACACTATCCTACGGCTGATGCTAACCCTAACCCTAACACTATCCTAGGGCTGATGCTAACCCTAACCCTAACCCTAACACTATCCTAGGGCTGATGCTAACCCTAACCCTAACACTAACACTATCCTAGGGCTGATGCTAAACTTAACCCTAAACCTAACACTATCCTAGGGCTGATTTTAACCGTAACCGTAACACTATCCTAGGCCTGATGCTAACCCTAACCCTTACCCTAACACTATCCTAGGGCTGATGCTAAACCTAACCATAACCCTAACACTATCCTAGGGCTGATGCTAACCCTAACACTAACCCTAACACTATCCTAGGGTTGATGCTAACCCTAACCCTAACACTATCCTAGGCCTGATGCTAACCCTAACCCTAACACTATCCTAGGGCTGATGCTAACCCTAACCCTAACCCTAACACTATCCTAGGCCTGATGCTAACCCTATCCCTAACCCTAACACTCTCCTAGGGCTGAGGCTAACCCTAACCCTAACACTATCCTAGAGCTGATGCTAACCCTAACCCTAACCCTAACACTATCCTAGGGCTGATGCTAACCCTAACCCTAACACTAACCTAGGGCTGATGCTAACCCTAACCCTAACCCTAACACTATCCTAGGGCTCATGCTAACCCTAACCCTAACAGTATCCTAGGGCTGATGCTAACCCTAACCCTAACCCTAACACTATCCTAGGGCTGATGCTAACCCTAACCCTAACCCTAACACTATCCTGGGCATGATGCTAACCCTAACCCTAACCCTAACACTATCCTAGGGCTGGTGCTAACCCTAACCCTAACCCTAACACTATCCTAGAGCTGATGCTAACCCTAACCCTAACCCTAACCCTAACCCTAATACTATCCTAGGGCTGATGCTAACCCTAACCCTAACCCTAACACTATCCTAGGGCTGATGCTAACCCTAACACTAACACTATGCTAGGGCTGATGCTAACCCTAACCCTACCCCTAACACTATCCTAGGGCTGACGCTAACCCTAACGCTAACGCTAACACTATCCTAGGGCTGAGG
The DNA here is from genome assembly GCF_020740605.2 of Lemur catta. Classification (NCBI taxonomy): domain Eukaryota; kingdom Metazoa; phylum Chordata; class Mammalia; order Primates; family Lemuridae; genus Lemur; species Lemur catta. The sequence goes on along the minus strand of NW_025423755.1, from coordinate 1,859 downwards.
CTAACCCTAACCCTAACACTATCCTACGGCTGATGCTAACCCTAACCCTAACCCTAACACTATCCTAAGGCTGATGGTAACCCTAACACTAACACTATCCTAAGCCTGGTGCTAACCCTAACTCTAACCCTAACACTATCCTAGGGCTGATGCTAACCCTAACCCTAATAATATCTTAGTGCTGATGCTAACACTAACCCTAACCCTAACACTATCCTAGGGCTGATGCTAACCCTAACCCTAACCCTAACACTATCCTAGGGCTGATGCTAACCCTAACCCTAACACTATCCTAGGCCTGATGATAACCCTAACCCTAACCCTAACACTATCCTAGGGCTGATGCTAACCCTAACCCTAACCCTAACACTATCCTAGGGCTGATGCTAACCCTAACCCTAACACTAACACTATCCTAGGGCTGATGCTAAACTTAACCCTAAACCTAACACTATCCTAGGGCTGATTTTAACCGTAACCGTAACACTATCCTAGGCCTGATGCTAACCCTAACCCTTACCCTAACACTATCCTAGGGCTGATGCTAAACCTAACCATAACCCTAACACTATCCTAGGGCTGATGCTAACCCTAACACTAACCCTAACACTATCCTAGGGTTGATGCTAACCCTAACCCTAACACTATCCTAGGCCTGATGCTAACCCTAACCCTAACACTATCCTAGGGCTGATGCTAACCCTAACCCTAACCCTAACACTATCCTAGGCCTGATGCTAACCCTATCCCTAACCCTAACACTCTCCTAGGGCTGAGGCTAACCCTAACCCTAACACTATCCTAGAGCTGATGCTAACCCTAACCCTAACCCTAACACTATCCTAGGGCTGATGCTAACCCTAACCCTAACACTAACCTAGGGCTGATGCTAACCCTAACCCTAACCCTAACACTATCCTAGGGCTCATGCTAACCCTAACCCTAACAGTATCCTAGGGCTGATGCTAACCCTAACCCTAACCCTAACACTATCCTAGGGCTGATGCTAACCCTAACCCTAACCCTAACACTATCCTGGGCATGATGCTAACCCTAACCCTAACCCTAACACTATCCTAGGGCTGGTGCTAACCCTAACCCTAACCCTAACACTATCCTAGAGCTGATGCTAACCCTAACCCTAACCCTAACCCTAACCCTAATACTATCCTAGGGCTGATGCTAACCCTAACCCTAACCCTAACACTATCCTAGGGCTGATGCTAACCCTAACACTAACACTATGCTAGGGCTGATGCTAACCCTAACCCTACCCCTAACACTATCCTAGGGCTGACGCTAACCCTAACGCTAACGCTAACACTATCCTAGGGCTGAGGCTAACCCTAACCCTAACACTATCCTACGGCTGATGCTAACCCTAACCCTAACCCTAACACTATCCTAAGGCTGATGGTAACCCTAACACTAACACTATCCTAAGCCTGGTGCTAACCCTAACTCTAACCCTAACACTATCCTAGGGCTGATGCTAACCCTAACCCTAATAATATCTTAGTGCTGATGCTAACACTAACCCTAACCCTAACACTATCCTAGGGCTGATGCTAACCCTAACCCTAACCCTAACACTATCCTAGGGCTGATGCTAACCCTAACCCTAACACTATCCTAGGCCTGATGATAACCCTAACCCTAACCCTAACACTATCCCAGGGCTGATGCTAACCCTAACCCTAACCCTAACACTATCCTTGGGCTGATGCTAACCCTAACCCTAACACTATCCTTTGCCTGATGCTAACCCTAACCCTAACCCTAACACTATCCTAGGGATGATGCTAACCCTAACCCTAACACTATCCTTGGGCTGATGCTAACCCTAACCCTAACCCTAA